>NW_015644631.1:1665291-1673243 GCF_001515625.1 Sinocyclocheilus rhinocerous | reverse complement strand
AAGAAATAAAATTTTTGTACATTTTTATTTTCTCTGACACTTTTTTTCCTACTGTTGCATAAAATATTAAACGAATTTTGTGTCTTAAGATAATTCATATAAATTCAAGTCAAAGTCAATAAATTCAAGACTCTTGACACAACGAATAAAATAACATACAATTTTGTGCAGACTACACTTTTATTTGTCAGCCTATCTCTCTTTCAGTAGCGGAAATTTAAATGTGAGATTCTGGAAACGAGATCTAAATTTAGCGGGAACGGTCGGGTTGGGAAGAAAATTATTCTAAGTGGACAGCGGGTGAACAAAGAGTGAATGTATAGCGGGAGCGGGTGGGTGCGGAATAAAACCTTGCGGGAGTGGGGCAAAAAAAACAGTCCCGCGCAGACCTCTACTGCACTGCTTTAGAGAAGAGGAAGAGTTGGTGCCATGCTGTCAAAACTAGTTCATAAAATCTATTCACAAAAAAATCTATTCATATATGAATCACGATTCTGTCTTCTAACGATTCTAATGGATTCACAAGTTTCAAAATCATTGTTCTAAAGCAGCGGTTCTTAATCCTGTTCCTCGCGTCCCCTGCTCTGCACACGCTCTGCTCTCACATGCTCTCTCTCACCTGATTCAGATCATCAGCTCGTCAGCTCCATCCATGAACTGTGTTCCAATTATACACTTTTTGTATAGACAGACAGATATTTTTCACGTTACCGTGGTAGCAAGGAATACTTGCTGGCAAACACTTCTTACTGTTACAAAATAAACAATTACATTACAAAAATGCTACAACGCAATCATGTATTCTGCTGTATTAAAGGATAAAACCGTATATTAAAAGCTAACATAAGCAGTAGCATTTACAAATAACAGCATATCTAAAAGTATGAGACAACAACAAACAAAGAAACATACCGTTCTGAAACGTCCTGTAAGAGCCGTGCTTGCACAGGTTCTGCGCGATCCTCTTCACTAATATTCTCTGGGTCTCATTCAGGCTCAAACTGATAAGCATTATTGATGATGCCATTGGTTACAATACAACACCGGAGCACATGCACTGAGGTGAGGAGCGTGACGTTTCTGGACGTGCACTAGGCGGTTTAGTGAATCACAACACACTGGGCCAGCTAACCAATCTGAGCCCATTGTGTATTTCTAAGGGAGGGGCTTAAAACCAGGAAATCATCAGAGCGTTCATAGGAGAAGGGAAAAAAGCAGTGTAGAATAAAGGTAAATTATGTGAAAAAATTAGTTTTTTAAAAACATAGCATTAACAGATGTTAGACTGTACCCCATAAACACAGTCAAGCCTAGAAAAAAAAAACAGTTTACCACCCCTTTAATGAAGAATATATCTATTTATAGTCTTGTCTAATATTTTTGCATCCACAGCAAGCAATAAATGGTTAATAAGGTTCTGAAATTGTCTCCCATTACAGAGGCCATCCTCTGAGTCCGTCCGCGGGTCCTTGCGCCTCTTGACCTCCAGTGCCAGCCGTCTGCAGGGCGAATGTCAAAAGGCCACACCCCACGACTCCCAGCAGGTTATTCAGTGTGCCTACGACATTGCCAAGGCGGCTAAACAGCTAGTTACTGTGACTACCAAAGACAGTAACTGAGTTACAGTACAAGTGAGCGCCTTTCCTGTTCAATGTTTCACCGTGTATTTTTATTTGCTATTATATTGTCCAGTATTATTGATGATCAACACAACACAGTTTGCTTTGTATTACTGCAAATAATTAATTGTTTTTGAACGTTATGCATACAAATACTAACATACCTTTTGGGGCACTAAGCCTTGATAATCAATGCCCTGTTTTGTTTTTTTGTCCTAGCTTTATGGTGCCGTTTTTAAATGTAAACTAATATTTGTTTTGCTTCCCATGGTGCTAATTAACTGATTTATGTCATGTCTGTATTGCTCCTGTTTGTGGATAAACAGAACAAGGCCTTTACTCATTTAATACCTGCACATTTCAAATATACCACATACAAAGTTGAAGTGAGACAAAACCGGAAATCATATATAGCTGTTATTGCTGAAATTCAGCTGGTGTACTAAGTGTTTCTTTGTCTTGAAAGCCAGCTCACTCAACAAGTGACCATGATGTAGATGTCAGGACACACAATGCCTCATTTCTTGTGCAATAAATAACTTAAGCCTCACTGCAAAATCCTAACTTGCCTGTCCTGGTGTTGCCATTGTATTAAGTATTCAGAGTGTATAGTCTTATTATGGAGTGCTTTAGTATATGGGCTGTTATACCTCACTTGTGTGTGTGTGCGCGTGTGTGTGTGTGCGTGCTTGGGTGTCTGTTCTACACCTAAATATATAGTCCCTCAAAAAATGCAGACATGTTGCTCATGATTTTACAATGTCATGTTTGTCATTTTCACTATATGTAGTGTGTGTGTGTGTTTTTCACTCATTGTTCCTTAACGCTATCCAGTCCAAATGTACTACTCCTTTGTTAATGTTTCTGTGCCCTTTGCGGTTTAATCCTAGGCATGTGTGTGAAGGTTTTCATGCATCCAGGTCATCAGAGAATGTCAGAGTTTATTCATAGACAACTGCTAAATGAAATACTGTTTCTATGAATTCACTCCGCCTGATGTTTTAGAGATGCTCGTGTTAATTTGCGCGTCCAAAGGATGTGTTTATCTGTTGCCTTGTCTGAAATAATACAAATAACACAAACAATTGTCACCAGCTGCTGTGTTAGTGATTTCAGTATTATGTGGTAACGCTTTGTATTATTCAGTACATGTATTATATTTATATACAAGTTATAAGCTGCTAGTTGTCAGTCATGTATGCAACTAATCTGGTGTGAGATTTCCTGCTTTAATATCTGCTGGATGTGTACACATGCACTTACTTGCTCAGTTCAGAAGGTCATGTTGGCCTTCGTGTGGGATATGCATCATGCAGTTGATGCTGCTTCAATGAAAGTCTTGTTACTAAATATAATAAATTTTAACTGTACTCAAGCTAAAACGTGTCATGGTTTAGTGCATGTCCATTGTTATTTGCATTAAATAATTATACGTTCCCCCCTCCCATACTGTGGTATGACATCCAAACTTAAACTGCTCTGTCTGTTGTCACAAGTGTTATATGCAAGTAACTATAATTGTTTAAAGCTTTCCAGGAAGGGTATTTAAAATGCTGGCATGATTTATTAATGTGGCCTCACTGAACTCATTTCGGTCTTATATTTTCTTCAGTCGGTCACTTTGTCAGTGGCTCTTCACACCTGCTGAATGTTTTTCACGATACTACGGACGAATTACGAACGAAGCATCGTGCAATTAAAAAAGCCATACTATTTTCAACAATTTACGTTTTATTTAGATGATTTGCGATGGTACTTTTGCTGGATCAGCTGCTGCCTGACACCAACGAGATCACTACGAAAACATTTCTGGAATCAGTTTCTCATCTGCCACCTTTTTTCGGTGAGTCGTTAACTTCTACGTGTGATTTCAGAAAGTTACAATAAGTATGTTTAGTTTAACTCTTTTAAGGCCTGATTAAAGTTCGATAGATTAAATAAATTGATTTTAAATACAAAGGACAGGAAGCATGTGAAAGCGTTTAGTACAGCATATTTTTCTCTCCATGCCTTTCACGTTTTACATTTTTACTGAATGTCTGAATTGTCCAAACCTGTGTAATAAACAATGAGGTCAATCCTTAAGTATCGATACTTTCGATACTGATGTTGTATCGAAAGGATCCTCACACAAAAATATCGATTCTAAAGTGCATTTTAACCATTAATTTTATTTATCAAGAAATTCGATGCATAAAATATTTGGAGCACACTGCCTTATAGATAACCTTAAGACTAACATATTGATACTACCACCCAAAAAACTTTAATTTTGATTTCATGGGGAATTGTAAAATTAATTCTGAAAAATGCATCACGGTTTCTACACAAATATGAAGCAGCAATAATAATAAATGTTTCTTGAGCAGCAAATGATATTAGAATGATTTCTGAAGATCATGTGACACTGAAGACTGGAGTAATGATGCTGAAAATACAGCTTTGATCCCAGATGCATTTTAAATTACATTTTAAAATATATTAAAATAGAAAATAGTTATTATTATTTGTAATATTTCACAATATTGCTGCTTTTACTGTTTTTTGTTTTGTTTTTTTGTTCAAATAAGTGCAGCCTTGGTGAGCATGAGACTTTAAAAAATATTACAAAATCTTACGGACCCCAAACTTTTGTGTACATGTAATATTTATTTTAAATTGGCTAGTTTGTGCAAGTAAATTTATTTAAACTGGTTGTTAAAAGTTCAAATGGATTGTGTTATGTTCTGTAATTGCTGTTAATAAATCTGTCAGAAAAAAATATGCTAAAGTTTCACCTTTAGGGGTACAACAGCCTGGCAGCCTTTTACAAAAAATTAACCATGGTTTTATTACAGTAACCACAGTTTACCACAGTATTTGTAGTAAAACTGCAGTAACCACAAATTTACCATGGTAATAATAATAATAATACTACATTTTAGTACTTATGTAACACCATGTTTATTTTTCATGAGGTATCCTCAAAGGTGCACCTTTGTAACTTATCTACCCTTAAAGCATGCATACTTGTATAGTACTAATATGCTCCCTTTAAGGGGTATAGTTGCACATTTGAGGTTACTGCCCCAGCTAAAATACAATTATAGTATATTTTATTTCTGACAGTGTCAACAAAAAAAGTCCTATGAAATGTAAAAAAAGCATGACTTTAAAATCTAGTATTAAGTGAGTATAATTACGTATTATATTCTTTTAATAATTTAAAAGATCAGTTTAGAGTTATCGTTATCGTTATCGATATCGACGATACTGGGCTTGAAAATATCGGTATCGGCTCGAAAATAAAATAAGAGGTATCGCCCATCCCTAGAGGTCATTAAATATTGAGTGGACAGAACCGATACCGTTCTCTTCTCACATCTGGAGTTAAAGGGATAGTTCACCCAAAAATTTGATGTTTATCTGCTAACCCCCAGGGCATCCAAGATGTAGGTGACTTTGTTTCTTCAGCAGAAACGAAACGAAAAAATAAAACCACGAAAAAAACCGCTACCTATCTCTCAAATGGACCATTGACACTCCTAATTGAGATTGTAGATAGAATGTCAATGGGTGATAGGTGGCGGTAATGCACTTAGAAGTCTGCGATCCGCCGTAAAGCAAGAAGAAGAAGAAGACGCGTCACGCGCTGGCTGTCGAGGACGCGCTCAGGACAGTTCAGACATTGCAGTGCATCAGACGTAAAAAAACTATATAAATACTGCTCAGTTTCTTGCACAGACCGATCGTTTCGTGTCTTTAAACATCAATGTATCTGCACGAGCCGCAGGGTTTAATTTGGTTTTGTTTGTGTATTTTTTTTTTTACTCTCAAAGCCGTGATTCCCATTCACTTCCGTAATTTGTTCACCAAGTCACACTTTCTGCATGTCTTTTGTCCAAAATATAACAGCTACAATCTCTGTTTTTTATAGGTATGTTTCTTCCATGTCCATATATTTAAAATAATCTAAAATGCTTACAACAAATCAATGACATTAATAGAAACTAGAACTGCACAATCATATTTTTATTATAGATCATGAAAAGGTTCATTTCTGAGATTAACAAAACCTGAGCTTCAGATTGCTAAACAAAATGCAATTTGCTAGATGTACTGACAAAATTTTTGCTTAAGTTTATTCATAAAATGCAATCAAGAAAAACTAAGCATGTAAATGAAAATATTTAAATATTTAGGGGCGCGTCGGGTCAAAACCAAACCAAATAGAAGCCGTTACAATCAATGATACTGTCTACATACGTCGCATTCCCTGTGTTGTGCGGGATTGTTTACAGTAAAATGTAGCGAGAGCTTTAAGAGCCATGCTTCAGTTGGTGGCGGAAATACACCATTTTGTTGTTTGTCAACCGCCAATAAAATTTCAAGAAGAAGAAGAAGGGCTATGCTTAAAAAAAAAAAAACGCCCACCTGTTCAATGGGTGTCCCGGAAGAGATGCGAATGAACTCAAACAACAGCGCGAATGCAGATTAGAATTTTGAAATCACGTTTGATCGAACGTGTCATCTTAAATTAATCGTGAGACGTCATTAAGGAACAAGATATTGTAACCGTTATTTGTGCATATTTTAATATTATGTACAGTTTATGATTTCCACCTATGTTGGTCTTTTCCGTAGAGGCCTGCGGTTCATTCAGATCTTGCTGCAAAGTCTAGCGCAGGGGTTTTCAACCTGTGGGGCGCGACCCCCACCTGTCAAGGGGGGCGCGAGCATCAGTTAATTCAGAGACGTTCCCTCTCGAGCTTTCACGAGACATCACGGAGATATTTCTCCGTTATGGGAACTCCTTCCCTTCCAACCTTTCCTGAAGTCCTATTGGCTCCCGCCAGTCCAAATGACTGGCCAATTGACGCGAAGTATGCAAATCGCATGCAAATACTGACGAGCTCGAGAGGCAGTATAAAATGCGGTGCACGCGACAATTACGTCAGAATCTTCTACTTCACCTGTTGAATTCACTATGGCAACAATCTGCAAGATCTGCGCGGGACCGATAGAGCCGCCGGATCAGCACGACTACTGCGTCGCCTGCCTGGGCCTGGCCCACGCCGAGGCGGCGCTGGACGAGTCCAACTGCGGGCATTGCGCGGACCTTCCGGCCCGCGTGCTCCGGACCCGCCGCGATGTGGCTCGCGGCCTATTCGGGATGAGGCCCACTGCCGCCAGCGTGCCGCTGGTGGGCCCTCCCGGTGACGGGAGCGTCGTCTTGTCGCTCCACCAACCCCAACGGTCGCCCCGTTCCCCGGTCTCACTCCCCGAGGACTGCTTCCGCCCTCCTTCCAACATCGCGGAGTTTGTATCCTTTAGCCAGGAGGAGGGGGATGACTCGATGTCCATCTCGGCCTCGGAGAGGGAGGATTGGGCGGGATCGGAGTCCGATCAGCCGGACAGCATGGGGCCCCCAGACCTCCAGGAGGAGCTCATGAGGGTTCTGTCAAGGGCTGTCCAGGAGTTGGAGCTTACCTGGAGTCCTCCAGAGGAGCCTGCCAGGAGTAAGCTTGACTCCTGGTATTTCAGGTCCACCCGGAAAGCTGACTAGAGGACGTCGGTCCCCTTTTTCCCCGACATACATGAGCAGCTGGTGAAAACATGGTCTGCGCCCCATTCAGCGCGCGTCCACTCTGCCACACAGGCCATTTTTTCTCACGTGGATGGGGCGGAGGCCCACGGGTACGTGCGCTCTCCCCCAGTCGAGGAGACTGTTGCTGCGCACCTGTGTCCTGCAGCAGCCAAGACCCTATGCTCAGACATCAGCCTCCACTCAAAGCCGTGCAGGACCACCGCCCAACCTTGCCAATAAAGCATATGCGTCTGATGGCGAGGTGGCTTCCGCGCTGCACGCCATGGCAGTGCTGCAGGTTTTTCAGGCGAAGCTCCTGCAGGCAGCGGAGGGCGGAGCCCTCACAGCAGAGGCCATTAAGGATCTGCGCGCGACGACGGACTTCGCGCTGATGGCGACGAAGCGAGCGGCCCAGGCTGTGGGTAAGGCCATGGGTTTTATGGTCGTCCTTCAGAGGCACCTTTGGTTAAACCTAGCTGACCTCAAGGATGCTGACCGTAAAGTGCTGCTGAATGCTCCTGTGACTCCCTCCGGCCTGTTTGGTAACCCCGTGGAGTCCATTACTGAGTGCTTCGCGGAGGCTCAAAAGCGCACCAAAGCCAAGTAGACATTTCACTCTCTATAGATATATTTTAATGTCTGTAAGGCAAAGATATAGCCTACATGGAGTTTCGTGCTCGAGTTCACAGACCGAGATGGCAGAAAGCTCATCATGTTTGCTTTCATTATTTTACAAAAGCACGTTTTGTTGTTATTGTGAGTGCACA
>NW_015644631.1:1664449-1665252 GCF_001515625.1 Sinocyclocheilus rhinocerous | reverse complement strand
GATAAGCCATATTTGTGGTGGATGATTGATAGGCGAGCGTTTGGATGTCCTGCCAGATGTAGGCTACTGTATTACCATATATCAGCCGTTAACGATCTGCGTGACTTTGCCAATGTGTTTTTTTTAAGCGATTAAAAAATTTTGGTCGACCAAGTCTCTTCTGGTCGACTAACGATTAGTCGACTATTAGGGGGCAGCCCTAATATATAGTGTATTTTATACAAGTATAACTGATGTAAATGCAAAAACAAAGTGTAAGGCTGATGTCTCTATTAATTTTCACAGAAGCAAAGCAGCAGATGTTATAAATAAAAACCGTTAACAATGTTATTGAATATATTAAAACCGTTATTGCACGACATATGCCTATTCTTTTTTTCTATTTTACACAGTAGTAAATCAAGACTTCGCAAGTTCTCTTGTAAAATAAAATGAAATAAAATAACAACATGGAATAAACTGTGTACAGAAAGCGAGTAAAGAACTCTCAACATTAGGCTACTAAAAAGGTCAGTTTAATCTCGCAAAAACTCAGGTTAATAAAAAAATCGGACTACACTGCATTAATCTCTTGCATATTTATTGTTTATGATGAATTCGGTGCTTGCACGTACACCGCTTTTATTATTATTGCAGCTTAGATGTTCAAATAGCTGCAGTACTCCGACTTTGCCACAAGGAGAAGTGCGTACACCTGCTAAGACCCTGACGTGGCGGTAAGTACTTTTCCACGTCAAAGACCGTTTTTATAAATATGAACGTTGCCGTGGATTTTAGCGTATGCACACTCTAAGATCAAATCT
>NW_015644631.1:1658449-1663340 GCF_001515625.1 Sinocyclocheilus rhinocerous | reverse complement strand
AATAAAGTCTTATTTATATTGAAAAGAGAAGTATCTTGTGTTTTGTGCTCACAAGTTAGTGTCTTAAACTGCCGATCTTGTTACTGTGCTAATAGTGTTTTCACTATATTTTGGATATTAATATCCATTGCAGAGTTGATGTTATACGGCTCGTTCAATGAATCGCTGGCCGTCTCAGTGATCAGCCGTAAAACAGTGATTCTGTCCAAATTCCCTTTAAAATCTTAAATGATTCCCTTTGAGCTAAATTGACCTGTTTCCCTTACATAATGTTAATCAAAAAGAGCAAAAGAAAAATTGTTCGCCGCTTTAATAGCTTTAATGAATATTTGCTTTTATGTTAATGTTATTAAAGTAATTCGGTGTGACCACAGTAATACCGGTGGGGGGGTGGGGGCGCGAGTGAAATTAGACAAATTTGGGGGGGGCGCATGTCCTAAAAGGTTGAAAACCCCTGGTCTAGCGGATGGGGAAATAGATGAGCAAAATCCCAATCTTATTCACATCAATATCACTAAAGCCTGTGACCAAGCCCTCAAGAGGTACCACGGCTGGATAGTCCAGAAGGTTTTCACGGTGAGTGTTTTCTGTAGCTTTTGTAGGCATGGCAATATGGGCATGTCCATTTGTTTTGCATGTTATGAGGCCTTTAACAGTCTTGTAGGAAATTATCTTGTTAATATATTGTCTACTCTGTGTATAAATGATTTTTAAAAACCCAGTTATCACAAACAATTAAAAAAGTCATTAGCTAGTGGTATGTAAAAGGTATGGCTTTTTTATTTTATTTATTTTGAGACCGTGATTGCTTACCCAGCATTTTGTTTGGTTCTGCTGTAGGCTGCATTATTTGCTGCACCATGCCGGTCAGATTTTCTTAAAGCTTTATCCAAGGATCAAGAAGTTGCAGAGGAGGATTGTTTAGCAAAGATTCGTCAGTTCTTGATAAACTTCACTGCAACTGTAGATGCCATTTATGAAATGTATTCCGTAATGAATGCTGAACTGGACTACTTAGTTTGAAACATCCTACAAAAGGTCAGTTTCTGAAGCAATCTTTAATTCTGTTTTCATGGCATGTTTAATAGGGCCTTAAAAATGTGATGTCACAGACTCAGTGATGACTAAGAGCTTTTGTCCTTGGCATGTTGACAGTAGTTGTTTAAGCTTGTGTGAATCAATGTAGCATCAATTTTCTAGTGTTGTGTCGATAAGGATGTGCTGTTTCATGAAGGGATGATGCTTTATCTCCATTGTTCAACAAAACCTCTATTCTTCAAATAAGAAATTATAAGGTTTATGTTTTGCTGTAAAGACCCAGTAGTGTTTTTTGAGTGCAATAATGCATACTATATGAACAACTCCTTTTCTTATTCAGGAGTCCTCAACTCTGGACCTCAAGATCCACTTTCCTGCAGAGATTAGCTCCAACCTTAAACACACCTACCTGCAACTTTGTAGTAATCCTGAAGACCTAAAGCCCTAAACACACTGCACAATTTTCGGCTGTCCCAGACGAAAGATTGGCATTGTGAAACAATCGTGGCTCCTAATCGGTGCTCTTATATCGTACAGTGAGAGAGGTTCAAAGACGTCCGTTGTCACGGTCTTGCGACCAAAGATCGCCTACGATACAGAATGATAATTACACAGTGTGTTTGCTGCTACGATCCACGTTTACTGACCAACCAATAAAAATGTGACATGAAATCAATGCGATCATGGCGCTAAAATGTAAAACTGCTTACCTCAAGCTCTTATCCCTTCCTCTTTCGCCGCTTCCACTTTTTTCAGCACACATAAATAATACAACTGCTAAAGTGTGATTTATCATGTTCTGTAGTAACGTGCACCGTAGCGTACGAGCAGTGGCGGCGCCAGGATTTTTTTGTTGGGGCTGCTAAGGAGGGGCTTAACAGTTCAGAGGGGGTGCTAAAAAAACGAATTAAATTGAGTGAAAGTAATCAACGTCTATAAGCTCCAGCTATCTAAATAGCATGCAAATTCAGCTACCTTGTGTTTTTTTTATATACAGCAGCTTCGAAAAAGGCAAATTTTTATTTTTTTTTCTGTGGTATTAACCTTCTCATATGCCCCTGTTATTATAGTAATATAACTTCTAATGCCAACTGCCAAATATGACGCTTACAAATTAATACAATTTATGAACCCACATAGAAAAGAGAGAAAGTAGGGATTTTTTTTTTTTCATCGTTTTATTTTATTTTTATTTATTCTTTTACACTACCTATTTAGTCATTTTTTTCTGACCATCAATTGTCAGTCACTCTCAATGCCAACTGGCAGGAAAACATGGTAAATTCTAACCATTTTTTACAGTAGATAAAGTGCAGACAATTCATACAACTATTTCCACACAGTGGCATAGCGGACGGGCACGCACTGCGGTGGGGCCCCGCGATAACCTCCCCGTGCTGAGATGCGTTGTATCATGAGTCGACGATAGCCAGAGATATTGTCAAAAAAGCATCAAAAATTGGCAATATTAAGAGGATTTAGCATTTCCAATTAATGTAGGCCTGTTACATTCTTCTTATTATTAGGCCTATTATTATTAGGTTACTTTTATTATTAAATTACATGAAATTATTGCCCCGCAATAATTTCATAGCGCATCACCACATGACGCGCTGTGAGGATAATTAAAGTTTAGGCTATTAGCTTACTCCTCATTGAAAATGTTTAAAAAAAAATGTTTAAACCGGTCTATTACTTTATACAATGAGTTATAGGCCTATAATTAAAATTATTAACACTGCAGTCATCAATGAAAATTAAGAGCAGCTTTATTTCGTGCACCGATTTTCAAAAACAACCTGTTTAACACTAAATACTTTTCTAATGTTTTTCACTATACGAGCCACAAGAGAAATATTAAGGGAATAATTTAAGACAGATATATACCATCATCAGCCTATATTGAAGTAATTTTGTCTCTTGTTGTCTCAGAGAATATACATGTACAGTAAATTAACATACTTTCCAGAAGGCCAACAATTCATTAAAAATGTTTTTTTTTATTGGTCTTATGGAGTATTCTAATTTGTTGAGATAGTGAGTTGGTGGGTTTTTGTTAAATGTGAGCCAAAATCATCCCAATTAAAAGAACCAAAGACTTAAACTACTTCAGTCTGTGTGCATTGAATTTATTTAATACACAAGTTTCACAATTTGAGTTGAATTACTGAAATAAATGAACTTTTCCACGACATTCTAATTTATTGAGATGCACCTGTATAACGTATGCTATTATCTGTCAAAATGCAGATTCGTCACGTGAAAACTCCTTACGCAAATGAGATTGGGGAAGCCATTAGTAAGTTTGATTTTGATTAATTTATTTACAAAATAACAATTTAAAATATATTTTAAAAACTACATTGTGCATTTTTACTTTTGAGTTGAAAACATTATTATCAAATATTTAGTCAAATCTTTCAGTCGTTAAGGGGGGCCAGGCCCCTCTGGCCCCCCACAAGCTCCGCCCATGCTGGTTGTCATGACAACCTCACATGCTTGCTGCTGCTCTATGTAAACATAGCAAAACCGCTTAAATGGCACACAGAGTGTGAATTTGTACATTTACTACAGAGAAATGCTGAAATGCATTTAAAAGTTTGACTGACCAAATCAAATGGCTTGATTTGGCCCCCCCAAGCTCAAATGTCAAGCTATGCCTATGCTTACAAGTTGTTCCATTAAGTTAACTCCGGTTGCTTGCAAGTATCCGCCATATTTAATTAATTCTTATGATAACGTTGGTTAGAGCAGCGTCGTGACATCATTTTACGTCACTCAGTAAACTTAAAAATAATAATTTAAGTACAAGGGTTTACTCAAAAATATTGAGCCACACAAAAATAAAACTAAATTCCTCATTCAGAAAATGTAATTGTTGCATTAACGATTAAACAGACATTAATTGCAATTTGCAAACTTAATCTTTAAGTTAGTAGTACTGTTCGGGTTTACAGGAGGCAAGGATGGAGACGAGTCTTCTTACAGACAGGAGGTTAAAGAGCTGGCTGTCTGGTGCAATCAAAACATCCTGGAGCTAAACATGCTCAGAACAGTGGAGATGATCGTGGACTTCAGGAGAAACCCCCCAGCACTCCCCCACTCACCATCATGAACAGCACTGTAACAACAGTGGAGTCATTCAAGTTCCTGTGCACCACCATCTCTCAGGACCTGAAGTGAGATATTCACATAGATTCAACCTGCCACAGGAGCTGCTGAAACAGTTCTACTCTGCCATCGACTCTGTCCTGTGTACTGCACCTCTAAAGACCCCTCTGTCAAGCTCCTGAAGATCGCAGACGACACTACAGTCATCGGCCTCATCAAGGATGGAGACGAGTCTTCTTACAGACAGGAGGTTAAAGAGCTGGCTGTCTGGTGCAATCAAAACATCCTGGAGCTAAACATGCTCAGTGCCATCGACTCTGTCCTGTGTATATCCATAACTGTCTGGTTTGGTTCAGCTACCAAATCAGACATTAGGAGACTACAACGGACAGTCCGGACTGCTGAGAAGATTATTGGTGCCTTCAACCTTCAAGAACTTCACACCTCCCTTCAAGAACTTCACACCTCCAGAGTGAGAAAAGGGGCTAAAAAAAAAAACAAAGAAAAACAAGTAGATAGAATAGAAAAAATAGAAAGCTAGTGTTTGTTTTTTTTTTGTTTTTATTCTACTTGTAAATATATAATATAATATATAATATAACAAAATATAATTTTTAAAAAAATTTGACAAAAGATGACATACTTTTAATAAAGTTAGAAAAATGCCATTACAAAGGTAAAAACAAAATTCCACTGTAAATCACTTTAAGGAGTCAAATATCACCTCGTAATGGGAAGGCTA
>NW_015644631.1:1649037-1650267 GCF_001515625.1 Sinocyclocheilus rhinocerous | reverse complement strand
ATACACACACACATACATATACATATATATATACACATACATATATATATTATACACACACACGAACAAAGAAAAACAAGTAGATAGAATAGAAAAAATAGAAAGCTAGTGTTTGTTTTTTTTTTGTTTTTATTCTACTTGTAAATATATAATATAATATATAATATAACAAAATATAATTTTTTAAAAAATTTGACAAAAGATGACATACTTTTAATAAAGTTAGAAAAATGCCATTACAAAGGTAAAAACAAAATTCCACTGTAAATCACTTTAAGGAGTCAAATATCACCTCGTAATGGGAAGGCTAATTTTTTATCAAATTTTGCCCTGACAGGGCTCTACAGTGCGACCATTTCAGTCGCATTTGCGACAAAAAATTACTGTGTGCGACCATGAAAAAATATTTAGGCGCACTTGTACGACTGACCCGATCGAAGCTAAAAACTACAACTCCCCAATGCCCTTACACGTACGTTACGCATCAACAGTGACGTTTCGCATTGTGATTGGTTGCTTTTAATTCCAGTCACCCAAGCAAGCGGCGCGAAAAAGTTTGTGACGACTGTGGCGTTGAATTAAAGCTGAGTTGGGATGAAAAGCATCACATTTTACTTTAAGAGTTCGGTCTCAAATGAGGCAGAACAGAGTAGCTTCAAAAAAACAAGAAAAAGAACAAGACGAACAAGAAGTCGGTGCTGTTGTTCCTTGTAAGAAACAGAAAATATCAGTGACAGGTAACTTTAAACAGTACAAGTTCCGAAATGAATGGCTTGACGCTTTTCCATGGCTACAATACAATTGAGATAAAGATGTCATGCTGTGCAAATACTGCAAAGAAGCCGGTGCGGAATTAGCAGGGCCAACAATGTTTGTGTGCGGAAATTCACACTTCAAGCGAGAATCGCTTGTAAAGCACGGCAATTCTCAGCACCATTTTCGCTGCAGGGACATATTTAGCTTTTTCTGATTTTTATGTTGCTCTGTTCTGAATACCTGAAAATTTAAAGGATCTGCTGCAACGCAATTTTGTATATGTAAATTATTTATTAGCCTATTTTTTTTTACCCATGCAGCAAATGCTTTAAAAACAGCTTTAAAATTACTTTATTGCATTCCAGACGCTTTTAAAGTACTTTTCACTATACATTTTACGGGTAGCTTGAATGTAAACATTGTCATGAATTCGTTGTATTCCCATTTGTAAAATAGCCAACAAATTAATTGTTG
>NW_015644631.1:1640968-1648850 GCF_001515625.1 Sinocyclocheilus rhinocerous | reverse complement strand
ATGAAAGTGCGTAGTATAGCACGATTTTCTGCTTCTATTTGGCGTAATATGGGACACACAGGCTGGCCTATGATAACTGCTGAAATGTTTGCGGGGCAAATCTCAGGTCAGTCTGAGCGCTCAAGGTAGGCCTACTCACAGTGCAGCCGTACACCTGCAGGCACCACTGACTCGGACGGTTGTCGTGGTAATAAATACCGTAAACAGCAACCGTTCGCATGTCAGCGCTTAATGCGCATATCCTATATGAAAAGCATTTTAGGGGGCCCTTGGCTTTTGGGGGCCCAAGGCGGTCGCCTACCTTTGCCTAATGGGTAAGTCCGCCCCTGCACTCAGTTGCATCCTTCAGAAGAATGACCTCATTCTTCCCCAAGCTGTATCTGAACTTAGGAAGACCGTTGCAGCATTAGAGGCCATGAAGGGAAGACTTAAGCAAAGTGGCATGCTTTCCAAGTTTCTGGCTTGTCTTCAAGGGCAAGAAAAGGATAAGGTCACATTTCAGGTTTGTTAGGATTAGAGATAGTGAGCCTACTACTACTACTTAATATTTAAGTAAGGCACAAGATTAGGAACAATACCTGTTATTTTTTATTTTTCTAAACATTGTGATGTTTATATTCTCAGACAAATACACTGCATTGTTCTAACAACAGAATTTAATGTAAACGTAATACTTATTATTTTTTTTCTTTCAGGGTGTATCACTTGTTGGTGACATGTCAGGAATGATCCAGCCTGGTGGCCTAGGCCAGTGTTTCCCAACCTTTTTTTAGTCGTGGCACCATGGCATCATATCCTCCTGACTACCAGGAAAAAACAGTTTTGTGAATTTAGTATTTTGTCATGTCAAGGACCTGAATTGAGATATTCACATAGATTCAACCTGCCACAGGAGCTGCTGAAACAGTTCTACTCTGCCATCGACTCTGTCCTGTGTATATCCATAACTGTCTGGTTTGGTTCAGCTACCAAATCAGACATTAGGAGACTACAACGGACAGTCCGGACTGCTGAGAAGATTATTGGTGCCTTCAACCTTCAAGAACTTCACACCTCCCTTCAAGAACTTCACACCTCCAGAGGGAGAAAAGGGGCTAAAAAAAAAAAAGTCACACCCCTCACATGGCATATTTATTGTGGCTTGTAAAATAATGTACAATGGGCTCTGCAAATGGGGGGTGGGCCTCTATCAAGGTAGTCTGGTGGGTTGATCTGTCATATACAGTTACATGTCTTTTTCAGTTTGTTTACTCTTACTGATGTCAGAAAATGTCAGTGATCTCAACTCTGAGGACCAATTAGAAAATGCTGACATAATCAGATGTTTATTATAAACAGGAAACAGACAGTGTTGTCAAGCGGTGATATTTATTTACAGTGTGTGAGTCTGGACCATACTAGCCCCAAACACTGAAAGAACATGAAACATATATACAAACTAACAACATGTTTAAATGTTAAAAATGATCAAACAAATAGAACTCAGACAAATAAACAATAAGAGACTGTTATTATACTACTATATAAGTATATACTTAGCCAGAAAATGAAGACGTTCTACTAGATTATGGCAGTGAGCAGGTGGATGTTCTTCTAAATCATTTTCAAGAAGTACTGCAAAGGTGAGATGTTACCCCATTACATTGTAGATTTAGATAGATGGATCATTAGATGTTTCTGCATATCATCATTTATAACTGTGCTTTGTTTGGGTTAGAGGTGGATGCCAGACAGACAACGTTCAAGGTGAGTGGAGAAGTCTGAAGACACTTGTAAGACAAACATTTCAAGACAAGTCCTACAGCAGCTTGTGGCAAACTTTGTCCACCAAAGAGCCATACAATGTTGACTACAAGGTAAATGTACACTTTTTACCATTTTCTACAGTACTTTAGGTAATAGTTTGCCTAATCTGAATTATTTATTTTTAATCAGTATAGTTGTTTGTTTCATTTCCAGAACATACTGCACCTTGTCGAGATGATGCTGATTCTACCTATATCAGCTGCACAGTGTGAGAGAGGATTCTCAGCACAGCACCGCATCAAAAACTCCACTCGAAGCAGTCTGCACGTATCCACCACGGAGGATCTTATTCGAATCAGCACTGAGGGACCTTCTCTGGAGAGATTTGATCCAAGCAAATGCGCAGAGAAGTGGCTGTCTTCAAGTAAACGTTCAAGAAAACCACACTACAAAGCCTGGCCAGCTGAAATATGCAGCATCTGATTGCTGTTCACTGTGTGGCAGGAACATTAATTGTGTTCAGCAGTGCAGATGTCAATAAAGCTTTTAAAAGGACAGTTCACCCAAAAATTAAAAATTCTGTTATCATTTGCTCACTCTCTTGTAATTCCAATACCTTAAGTCTTTCTTTCATCTTCAGAACTCACTTGAAGGTATTTTTAATATTATGTGTATATAATGACATTAGGGTGGGTAAATGATGACAGAATTTTTATTTGTTGGTGAACTGTTGTTTTAAATATATTTGAGCACTACACTTCAACGTCTGTACATTGTGTATTTGTGCATATGAAATTTATGCATGATTTTTTTGTGTTTTGAGGACAGCCTGTCTGTTTTTCTGAAACTGAAAATATTAAATGTTTATCTGAAGCTATGTTTCAGATTTTTTTTTCTCATGCTCTCCATACTTGTGTATGTTATGTGGCACATTAATATTGCGTTGTTTAAGGGGAAAAAAACAGAACACAGAAACACAGGGGAGTCCTACAGCAGCTTGTGGCAAACTTTGTCCACCAAAGAGCCATACAATGTTGACTACAAGGTAAATGTACACTTTTTACCATTTTCTACAGTACTTTAGGTAATAGTTTGCCTAATCTGAATTATTTATTTTTAATCAGTATAGTTGTTTGTTTCATTTCCAGAACATACTGCACCTTGTCGAGATGATGCTGATTCTACCTATATCAGCTGCACAGTGTGAGAGAGGATTCTCAGCACAGCACCGCATCAAAAACTCCACTCGAAGCAGTCTGCACGTATCCACCACGGAGGATCTTATTCGAATCAGCACTGAGGGACCTTCTCTGGAGAGATTTGATCCAAGCAAATGCGCAGAGAAGTGGCTGTCTTCAAGTAAACGTTCAAGAAAACCACACTACAAAGCCTGGCCAGCTGAAATATGCAGCATCTGATTGCTGTTCACTGTGTGGCAGGAACATTAATTGTGTTCAGCAGTGCAGATGTCAATAAAGCTTTTAAAAGGACAGTTCACCCAAAAATTAAAAATTCTGTTATCATTTGCTCACTCTCTTGTAATTCCAATACCTTAAGTCTTTCTTTCATCTTCAGAACTCACTTGAAGGTTTTTTTTTAATATTATGTGTATGTAATGACATTAGGGTGGGTAAATGATGACAGAATTTTTATTTGTTGGTGAACTGTTGTTTTAAATATATTTGAGCACTACACTTCAACGTCTGTACATTGTGTATTTGTGCATATGAAATTTATGCATGATTTTTTTGTGTTTTGAGGACAGCCTGTCTGTTTTTCTGAAACTGAAAATATTAAATGTTTATCTGAAGCTATGTTTCAGATTTTTTTTTCTCATGCTCTCCATACTTGTGTATGTTATGTGGCACATTAATATTGCGTTGTTTAAGGGGAAAAAAACAGAACACAGAAACACAGAAAATTGTCTGTGCTCCTAAATTTTTGACTGTGCTCCTAAATTTTTTTGATTAGGAGCACAAGTAATAAAACATAAAATTAAAATTAATCCTAATAAAAAAAAGTTACCGTAGAGCCCTGTTCTTAAACACATCTGAAACAAAGTAATCAAGGTCTTTAGATTCACTAGAAACTTCCAAGTGCATCAAAGCTGGTTGGAGCTAAACACTGGCCCACCAGAAGCAAGATTGGACATCCCTGGTTTAAATGCTCCACTTACAATTATAATATTGGTGCCAGCATCCTCTCTCTCTCAGCATCCTCTTTTACATATTTTAAATATTGTTTATTGGTACTTGCCTCTAGCACAGTCTAGTACAATGATGGCAACTGTTCGAATCATGTCTGAGATGCATTTACACATAAATATTGTGATATACACTTTATGTATAACAGCCTGTAATGGCACCTGTCTTCTAACCATCATGGAAACTCATAAATGGTTGATTTGAAACACTCTACAGCGCCACACACCACACAAATAGTGCTTCTCAAAATCAGTACACAACTGATTTCAATAGTGCATGATGCCAGCATCTTGCTCCGCTAATAGTGATATTCTACTAAGCATAAAATGCACACCACACTTAATATTGCATTACATATTTGAGTATTGAGACTTTTCAGTGTTGAATGAAATGTTTATTTATGATTAATATTTCTCCTGCTTTGTTCACCATCTCGAAATAATTTGTAGCAATACATTCTGGGACTTCCTACTCTTTTGAAGGATACATATGTTGCCGTCTACTAAATCAAACCCTTAAGCATTATGAATGACAGTCTGTAAAAATGTCAGTCAAAGAAGATGCTGGCTGAAATATTTTAAGAGTAAGAATGTGCTTTACTGACATTTTAAACCAGCGATAAAAGAAAGCATAGATAAGGGGATTCAAACCCGAGTTAACATACAAGGTCCAGGTTAGCAATGTCATTGTAGTGGAAGAGATTGCTGTGGATTCTGTTAAAGAACATATATAGAACGGAATCCCACAGAGCAAATAAACGGCCACAATGATTCCTAAAGTCAGAGCAGCTTTGCTCTCAGATTTTCTCCTCACTGAAACTTCCATTACACATTTACCACCTTTAAGAGAGTTCAAAACTTTTACTTGCTGTTGTGCGACATAAAAAATCTTCAAATATACAGAGATGATCACAATACATGGCAATAGGAAGGAAAAGGTCAAATCTGTGAATCTCCAAACAGGAGTAATCAAAACAATACACTGGCCGTAACAAACATCTGGTCTGTGTGAGGTATTAAAATATCCATTACTAATTACAAAGGCTATATTGTAAAGTGAACAACAACACCAGGAGACACAGATGCTTATTACAGTTTTAGTTGTGGTAATTTTCTGGGGATACTGTAAAGGGTGACACACAGCCACATAACGATCAACAGCAATTAAAACCAAATTACTAAGAGATGTAGAAAGGAGCAGCCCAAGAGTAATTACGAAGAGTCCACAGTAAGTGTCTCCAAAGTACCAACATGTCTCAATCAGATTTATGGCATCTACAGGCATTATAATAAGTCCAATAAGCAAGTCAGCTACAGCCAGAGAGAGAATGATCAGGTTGGTTGGAGTGTGAAGCTTCTTGAAGTGGGAGATGGAGATGATCACCAGCAGGTTCAGAAACACAGTGCATGCTGACAGCAATGAAAAACACACATACATGATATTGTGTTCATGTCTGGAGCGCTTTCCCTTGATACATGAAGAGTTGATGGCAGGAAAGCAGTACTGAGTCTCATGATCCTCTATACTCTGAAAGGCCATGAGTGAGTCTCCTCCTGTTAGGACTTTGTTCTGCTCTCCTTACTGTACTTTCATTTATACAGTGTCTGGATCAGACTGACCAACCCATCTACCGCCCACTCTGATGTTGCATGACATAATTGATTACATCACACAGTACTGCAATAGCTTGAAGTTGTCTACACTGGACACATCAAAGCAACCGTTGCAAATTATTTGTCTTTCAAGTCAAAAGTACTGCAAGTGTGTGGAGTACATCAAAAGTAGAGCAAGGCATCAGTTTACTGTCATGGACTTGTCACGTCACATCTATTGTAGACATTGATATTGGCTTTTGCTGCACTACTTACATTTCACATTGGTCTGTAGAAAAACAGCAACAGGCTGAATGAAAATTCTAATTCACTATCTGAGAGTAGATTATACTTTTGGAACAGCAGAAAAAGAACTCTTTTGCAAAAAAATAGAACTGGAAATTTTTATATTTATATTAGTGCTGTCAAAATTAGCATGTTAACGCAGGCAATTAATTTTTCCAGTTTAACGGCCTTAAAAAATGTAATGCAGTTAACGCAGGGGCAGAGCTAGTGTTAACCACCACACTCACAACTGCTGCCTCGGTCTCATTTTTCTTGACAAGAATTGCATTTATTTAGATGCAGAACGTCTTTACGACCACAATCATACAGGAGACTTTGCACTGTCTCCCTCATCTAACACACCCGATTGAGTTGCGTCAGACCTGAAGTGGGCCAGAAAAAGTAAAGAGTTGTGAGAAAATATGATGTGTGTCCAGCAGTGGCAGCTCTAAAAGTAACAGCAGCCAAATAACCTAATAACCCAGCTGCTGTGATGTCTGTTAATCAAAGAACAAAAGAAAAAGAGGAAATCAATAACTTTTGTAGCTTTAAGTAGAGGTCTGCGTGGACTATTTTTTTAGTCCTGCTCCCGCAAGGTTATATTCCGCACCCACCCGCTCCCTCTATATATTCACTCTTTGTTCACCCGCTGTCCGCGTGGAATAATTTTCTTCCCGACCCGGCCATTCCCGCTAAATTTAGATCTCGTTTCCAGAATCTCACATTTAAATTTCCGCTACTGAAAGAAAGAGAGATAGGCTGACAAATAAAAGTGTAGTCTGCACAAAATTGTGTCATTTTATTAGTCTTGTCAAGAGTCTTGAATTTATTGACTTTGACTTGAATTTATATAAATTATATTAAGACACAATTAATTTAATATTTTATGCAACACAGTAGGGGAAAAAAAAGTGTCAGAGAAAATAAAAATGTTGTACAAAAATTGTATTTATTATTTTTATTCGTCTTGTCAGGATACAATTTGTTTAACATTTACAACACAATAGCAAAAAAGTTTCGCAGAGAGAAAAAAATAATAATGTAGGTTGTACAAAAATAGCCTATTAGCTTTTTTTTTTCGTCTTGTCAAAATACTAAATCATTTTCCCGGTGGGCCGACAGAATGTTTTTTTGTTTTTTTTATACTATACCGAGTACTATCACGCAGGGACAGCGAGCAGCCAGTGGCCCATTAGTTTGTCTCCTGTTTTGACAGTGTAAACATCCAATCACAATGTGCTATAGACGG
This sequence comes from Sinocyclocheilus rhinocerous, assembly GCF_001515625.1. NCBI lineage: Eukaryota > Metazoa > Chordata > Actinopteri > Cypriniformes > Cyprinidae > Sinocyclocheilus > Sinocyclocheilus rhinocerous. Next base: position 1,641,774 of record NW_015644631.1, on the reverse strand, counting down.
AGCAATGAAGTAGAGACCTGGCGGGATGGATTTTTCAGTCCCGCTCCCGCAGAAAAATACCTTATCTGGGCCCGCGACATTCATGTTTTGTCCCGCTCCCGCCCGCATAAAAGTAATCTACACTGTAACTGATTTTTGTAATTTGAACAGTATTTTACTGTAATATGTACAGTAAGATACTGTAAAATGTGTATACAGTATTTTACTGTAAACAGCAAAGGATTATGGGAAAATATACGGTCACTACTGTATTTCCTCACTACTGTAAATCAATTTACAGTATGAACTTGCCCGCAAAAAACTGACCAATGGCAAGGGAGATTTCTTTTTTGACTGTTTGGTTGAAGTGGGCAATCTGGCAATAAAAGGACAAAAGAGAAATGTTAACTCAACAAAAAGGTTAGTATATTATTTCTGTTTTATGCAAAACTGCGATATTTTAAGATGTTTTCACTTGTTAACAGCAAACTAACATTATTCATCGTGTCATTTTTCATGTCGGGAGTTGGAGCCTTTTTTTCTGACTGACGGCCGGAATGCCGCCAAAAGGCTGATAACATCGACTGGTGAGTAAGTTAAGGTCACCTATATTAGACGAAATAAACCTTAGTTAAACCGAGAAACACGTTTGTACGTTCTGCTGCCCTTTAATGCAAGTTAGCTCCTATGGTGAGTCGTTATTTAACCTTAACAGCAAATTAACATGAAATACTGAGGTAAAGTGCGTTAGGCAACATCACTGTTTCAGTGGAGATTTTAAACAGTATTTTCTAGTACTTATTTTGTTTGTTATTTTCAGATTTCTA
>NW_015644631.1:1612874-1640955 GCF_001515625.1 Sinocyclocheilus rhinocerous | reverse complement strand
AATCCAAATTAAACCCTGCGGCTCGTGACGACACATTGATGTCCTAAGACATGAAATGATCGGGTTGTGCCAGAAACCGAACAGTATTTATATCATTTTTTACCTCTAATACAGCACCATGTCCAACTGTCTTTGAGCGCACGCAGGCATCCGATTTGCTCTTCGGCTGGATATCAACACACCCATTAACGTAAACTACAAACCGATCGTTTCGTGTCTTAGGACATCAATGATATTTTTAACAGAAAAGCAAGCATGGGCTGCTGCGTGCATGGTTTGGCATGGCAGAATGCGAGCAGCGCTTCCTTTATTATCACTAAAAGCTGACATCTCAGTTCATCGCGATCTCATAAAGCTCTGTTATAACACAATGAACATATGCACAATGAATCTTTCACAATGTCTACACTTCGTGTGTTAAAATGAGACGATTCGTGAGCACGCAATTTCAGCACTGCGGTGAGTGGTTTCTAACTTACAGTAATCACCTCTGGTTGGCCATTGCGTTGCAGAAATCAACAGCTGAGTCTGTGATTGGCTACACTGAGCAACCCTTTAAACACGTGTTATAAATAGAAACTCTGCCTAGCTTGCGGGAGGAGAGGATGAATTTACCTGTTGTAAATCCCACAGCTCGGATTCAGCTTGAACTAACATGGCGGCACCCATCACCCGTTATAGATCAACTAACATGGTCATTGTAAAAGTATTTAACTTCATCATGAACAGAAGGTAAGAATGGCATTACAGTTTCTTGTTTCTGAGCCAAGCATGACAACTGATTTTATGTATATTTGGTTTTGAAATTCTTCCAGCCTTTCTTGCACTTCAACAGCTGTCCAGTGCTGCTGGGGTTTACATCTGAAAATCAGCTGCAATTGGGGATCTGGGCAAGGTGTAACCCATGTTCAATGTGGTGCCTACAAAATAAATAATAATAATATAATTGTATATTGCAATTATACTTCCAATTAAAAGACTGAAGTGATCTATTAATATACAGTATCTCACAGAGGTGACTACACCCCTCACATTTTTGTAAATATTTTATTAGATCTTTTCATGTGACAACACTGAAGAAATGACACTTTGCTACAATGTAAAGTAGTGAGTGTACAGCTTGTATAACGGAGTAAATTTGCTGTCCCCTCAAAATAACTCAACACACAGCCATTAATGTCTAAAGCGCTGGCCACAAAAGTGAACACCCCTATGAGAAAAAATCCACAAAGTGGGACCTAAGACATTTTCTCTCCCCGGTGTCACATGACTCATTAGCCTGAAACTTAGCTGCAGCACGGTGGCCAAGACCATACAGCGGTTTAACAGGACAGGTTCCACTCAGAACAGGCCTCGCCATGGTCGACTAAAGAAGTTGAGTGCACGTGCTCAGCGTTATATTCAGAGGTTGTGTTTGGGAAATAGACGTATGAGTGCTGCCAGCATTGCTGCAGAGGTTGAAGGGGTGGGGGGGTCAGCCTGTCAGTGCTCAGACCATACGCCGCACACTGCATCAAATTGGTCTGCATGGCTGTCGTCTCAGAAAGAAGCCTCTTCTAAAGATGATGCACAAGAAAGCCCGCAAGGCTGCTCTAACATTAGGAATAATTGTGACGATTCACCTGCTTGGATTCCATTTTACATTCTTTATCAAGAAACACAGTCAACACTGCAATCATGTCGAAATTTCTAACGTGGACCTTGTATGTTAACTCAGGGCTAAATCCTATTGTCTATGCTTTATTCTACCCCTGGTTTAAAAAGGCAATTAAATATATCTTAACACAGATTATGTAAGCCAGCATCCTCTCATGCGGACATTTTTAATGATTACCATAAATGATTCCTGTGAATGGCAGTACTTATTAACATTCTTTAATAAAACAATAGATCTGTTCCGAAACCTAGTGAGCTGCCTATGGAGGTAGTGTCAATATATCACTATATCAGTAAAATATTAAATGATTTTTGTGACCCCAAGCATCACATTTCAGCATATTAAAAAAAAACTAATTAATTAACTGAAAACAACTGTTTGAATAGCGAATTTGTCAATCAGCCAATAACAATAACAATATGACCTACATCAATGACAGGGCCCTATGATTTCCGCAAAGCGGAAAACGTGGGCGGAATCATGGAATTCATTCATAAAAATGGAATTTACTGTATAACATGGAATGTCACGTAATTTGCCAAAGTTCGGATTGATACACCAAAACTATGTCACTACACTTAAATCAAAACGCAATATGGACTAGTGTCTGAGAATAATAATCCACAAAATACAATTTAAATATGAATCCTGCATGTTCTGCATGTCTCTGTGTGCATGAATGGCACAGACGCACGGTTTCCTTTACTACACACACTTAAGCACGCATGACGCTCACTGTGCTTTTAGCCTCTGCCACCTCAATATGAGTACATGAACACAAACAATCTCTAGAGCTGCTCTGAGAGTCACTTTATGAGGATTTTACCATATTGGCCTGAATATAAGACGACCCTGATTATAAGACGACCCCCCCTTTTTCCAGATGTACCTTTTGGAAAAAGGCTTTTTTAAAACCAAATCTTGTTTTTTCTCAGTAAAACACCCCTGAATATAAGACGACCGCGTTTTTTCAGATGTATTTCCAAGAAAAAAAGATCTTCTTATATTCGGGACAATGCGGTACTATTTCTTTTGAGTAAAACTATCGTCATATCATATACAAACAGAAACCTAAAGGTTTTCACAGCAACCTGTCAAAATAAAAGTTCAGTTTAACTTGAAGAATCTGTGACAGAAATATTACTTTATGTAGTACAACTACTACTAATAAAATTATTTTAAAACATTATTTTTAAAGGAATATTTACCAGAAAAACTATTTACCAGAATTTATTTAGCAGAAAAAAATAAAACCTATTTCATAGGGCCTTAAAAAATTAAATTTTTGTTAAACTTTTAATAAATCCCTGTTTAGTATTGTAAGTTTCATGATTTCAATTTATTAGACATGCTTTCTGATTAATAAAATTGAATTTAACCATTAAAACAGAGTCTAGAAAACGGAATCCAGAAAAATTAAAACAGAAAAAAAAGAATTTGAAAAAAGAAAAAAGAAAACTCATTTTGGGAAGAAAATGAAACGGATTTCATAGGGCCCTACAATGACCTCAGTTTCCATGACCTGTGTACCTTAGGTCAGTTTAAAGAAAGTAAATGTAAAGTAAATTCTAGGGATGCGCCGATCCGATATTCATATCGGGTATCGGCATCCGTTAACATGCGGGCGGAAAAGATACGCACCACAGACGGAGTGTGTGAACCTGGCGTTACGTTTGTATGCCCGCCCAGTCTGTTCTGTTCTCGTGCTCCATTTAGGCGCGCTGCATTCTGATTGGTTCGGATAGCATACTGCGGTCGGTGGCGCGGAAAATCGTGCTATAAAGCGATTTAGAAATCGCGCGTGCTCAAAACGCGATTTTATGACTATTTCGATTAATCGCACAGCCCTAGTCTGTATCTAGTAGATTGTGAAAGAATTATTATCAGTTCCACACACAGAGATATATAAATTCTACATTAATTTAAACGGGGGGAAAAAACTTCACTGGTATCGGATCGGTATTGGCCAATACCGAACCCTAGGTATCGGAATCGGTATCGGAAGCGAAAAAGGCAGATCGGAGCATCCCTAAATTCAACTAGATCCAGATTCAATGTTTACAGCACTACGTATTGAAAGAAAATCTGCTCAGTAATTCTTGTTAGACAAACTAGACTGGGCTCTTTTAATGAACAGCCCACCAAAACTGTTGTCCATAGTTGTAGGTTAGATAAGTTAAATGTCTAGAAGCACTACTGGGAAAACAGGGAACTGTGCTAGGCTTAATAACTGTCCAATATAATGATCACATATAACTCACTAATTCTTAGTTATTTCATCCAGTTTATCTCTTTTGTTGTTATCACATGTTTAAGAAATTGGAACCACTGGTCCCACTAGGGCAGCAGAAAAAAAAATCCTCAGGGCTCAACAGTAAGAAGTCTGTAACTTAAATTAAAGACTATCTCTGAAACACCATTTGAACATTACAAAAACTACTACATTTTTTCGTCAGACAACGTCTGTCACTCAGCAGCAAAGTGATTTTTCCCCATCACACCACATCACAGTTCTTCAGCCTTTGCACACTAAAGTAGACCAAAACAAACTTTAAAAAGACCCTGAAAATGTCCATGAAGACACCATATTTTTACACTGATTTTTATTTTATTTTTTTATTTATTTATTTAGTCATTTAGCAGACACTTTTATCCAAAGCGACTTACAAATGAGGACAACAGAAGCAATCAATTGTAGTATTAAAAACTAAAAACAGATCCAAAACTAAAAGCTAAAACTTTATAAATACTACTTATACACATTTTAAAAATAAAGAAATTAAATAAAAATGACAAATGACACACACACACACATTTATAAATTCAATATATATATTATTTCATTTCCATTTAGTTGATGATGATGATGATGATCATGATCCATGATTTGCACTAGTGCTATTCAGCAGCATTATTCTTAATGTCTAAACAAGATTTGTCCTTGCACCAGTTTTCCACTTTGAGTTAATAAATTCTTAGAAGCTTCTTTAGATGATATTAATCATTTGAAATCCTCAGATCTGTCACACTGATCTAGTCATTAGACACCCTACCTAAACATTTCAAAACCATATGTGCTACATAGAGATTATTTTTCACAATGAAGATTAAAATAGAACCTAAACTATTCTGTTTGGAAACAGATGAGCTTAAGGCTATAATTCACCCAAAAATTAAAAATATGATATGATTTACCCAACCTTATGTCATTTCAAACCTGTATGCATTTCTTTCTTTTGTGGAAAAAAAATATATATATATTTTAAGGAATGCTGAGATATTTTGAAAAATATGTTCATTTGAAATCCTCAGATCTGTCACACTGATCTAGTCATTAGACACCCTACCTAAACATTTCAAAACCATATGTGCTACATAGAGATTATTTTTCACAATGAAGATTAAAATAGAACCTAAACTATTCTGTTTGGAAACAGATGAGCTTAAGGCTATAATTCACCCAAAAATTAAAAATATGATATGATTTACCCAACCTTATGTCATTTCAAACCTGTATGCATTTCTTTCTTTTGTGGAAAAAAAAAAAATATATTTTAAGGAATGCTGAGATATTTTGAAAAATATGTTTTGTATTCCACAGAAAAAAGTAAGTCATAACATTTTGGAACAGCATGAGGGTGAATACATTTTTGCATGAACCATTTCACTCTTATGTGTGCTTTACAGTCGTGCAACACCATAAGATTAGCATAAAATCATTTCTCTTGCATGAACAGGTTGAAGTATTCTGATGAAGGTTCAAATATTTTCAAAGTCAAAATGTATTTTGCTGATATTCGAAACCATCTATAAAACATAGCATAAATAAGTGGATTCAAGCATGAATTCATGCATAAAATCCAATACATTATATTAATTACAAGAGAGTCACCTGTGTCTTGCCCAAGCGTAAGAGCAGCTATATAATATGGTATCCAACAAAGAAGATAAACCATGACAACAACCCCTAAGGTTCTTGCAGCCTTTTTTTCTGATTTGGCTTTTTTGTCTGAGAGTGAATTTATATGCTCAGCTTGATGTTTTGCTACGAAGCAGATTTTCATATATAAAGAAATGATTAAACAACACGGTGTTACTAAAGTAACTATAACATCTGTTATGATATATCCCAGCTTAATAAAAAGTATACATTCTCCAACACATGTATGATTTTTCTCTGGATAGAGTATAGACTCATACAAAAGAAAAAAAGAATATATGCAGGAAAATACCCAGTTTACAACAATAGAAAGAACTGCTCTGTTAGTATTGACTCTTGCTGGATATCGCAAAGGGTCATTCACAGCAATGTAACGATCCACAGATATAATAATCAAATTACCAAGAGATGCCGTAACAACCACATAGAAAATAAAAGGAAATATTGAACAAAATATTTCTCCAAAGAACCAACATGGCTCAATCAATTTGATGCCCTGTACTGGCGTAAGAATCAGTCCCACGATCAGATCAGCCACTGCCAGAGAGAAGATCAGCACATTGGTTGGAGTGTGGAGCTGTTTGAAGTGAGCGATAGAAATGATCACCAACAAGTTCAGAAACACAGTAAATACTGATATTGTAGAAATGAATATGTACACAATAATGTACTCAGCTCCAGGTTTTACATTTTTGGTACAAGACAAATTGTTATTTGGAAAGCAGTATTGGATTGATTCATTGTCCGTATGTGTCGCTCCCCAGATAGACATTTTGGTGATAGCACAATATAGAGTAGACTCTGTGCTTCATCAGAGAACTATTCCAAATCTGTTCGAGCATGCTTGTCAGTTTGGCCTCCTGGAGCTCATCACTGACATGACCCTGTTTTATACTTGCAGAAAGAGTAGCGACCACCCATTCAGAATGAGATTTGATTATTCACTTTTTGACCCACCTACTATTTAAATATTCATAGACTGGATTAATCTGATTTATACAATTTTGAATTAGTAAAACTAATCCAATAATATTTTCAAGACATAGAATAGCTCAGAGCTTCTTTTACGGTTACATTTTACAAATTAGTGTATCTGTACTGACTGACCCACCTACAGTAGGTTTGACATAAGTTACCGTTAGAACAACTGCCCTACATTCAAACATTTATGCATGTTAATACACAATAACATTAAAAGCTAGAAGCGTTAGACATTAAATAGTTTTGACATGTCCTTGGAAAGTCATTGGACAAGTTAGATTTGCACAAAATTATAGTCACATCATTATTGTACATTTTGCATTACGATCATACTTTCATCAAACCAAAGCAAATATACAAACAAAACAGATACACAAATGCCATAAAATGCACATTTAGAGTGAAAGCAAGACGCATGAATGAGAAAAAGCACAGGATGTGCAAATTTAGAGTGAAAGAAAGATGCATGAATGAGAAAAAGCACAGGACATGCACATTTAGAGTGAAAGAAAGATGTACGAATGAGAAAAAGCACAGGACATCCTTGGTGTTAAAAAGAAGGTTAAAGCCACGAAAAAGTACTCAATGCAGTAACTGCACACTGTCTGACATAAGTGTGTTGCAGAACGCTGAATCAGCCTGGTGAATACATCACTGAATTAACTCACCAAATCCATCAAAGCCGCTTCTGAATCAACATGTGACTCACTGAATGAACTACAAGTTCCATGTCAATCCACCAGTTCTCTATAATAGAGCCATTAGGCCGTCTTGCTTGCCACCAATAAAGCAAAATATATGTTTTGTTCTTGTTATGATGAAGTTCACAAACTGCACAAAAAACAGCAAGGGGCTCATGCTTGCTGCAGCAATAGTGAAAGCAGCCCGCAGCAGTGAGCGCAGCCTCAGCGCCGCACACACAAATGTGAAACTGTCAGCGATAGAGAGTGACAGCTCTCCGATCCGCTTAGAAGGATTGCGCCGCTCAATGTAATGAGGGGCACTGATCTTCACGTGTAACATGTACTGGCAGATCAAGTTAAGCACGCGGGATGTGTGAGAGTTCTACTCCGATCCGCCCAGGAGGATAGAGCCGTTCGATGTAATGCAGCGGAGAGAGCGAGCACGCGGGCTTTGTGCCAGCGTGAGATCGCTCAGGCCCGGTTGCTAAGCTCCGTGGCTCTGCTGTTTCTCTCTCCGAGTTTTGCTGAGAGAGGAGAAACGAGAGGGCGGGGCTGCCTTCATTGAAGAAGGCAAGCTGCGAGCGGAGAAGGGAGAGACTCATGCTCTCAGTGAGAGCATTCTGCCTTAGTGAGAGAGCGGCTCTGCGTGGGGACTGGCCAGGTAGGTGACGCACTCACTGCCCTTCTGCATCGTGCATCCCTGCATGAGCCACACTCGCAGCACAACATTTGCAACAACGTTGCTAGGAAATTTTGCTCTTTTAGAACTTACCTCTTAGAAATAAGCTTATGTAGGCTCGCTGGATGGCGGCAGGAAATCAGCTGGGACCTCTACTGCCACGGCAGAAGAAGCGGCGAATCAGCCGAGCAGAGAGGTCGCTGGTTCAGCTTGGTCCACTGCGAAGGCATTTCAATGGCGAGCAGGCTTTGAGTCTCATAGATCAACTAAATTTTTAAAGTGTCTTTTCTGTTTAAATTTAAATTAAATTTTAAATTTCTAATTTAAATCATTTAATATTTCTATATTCAAAATTGTATAATTAAAACATTAACCTCAACATGAATTTATGAATTTAATTGCACTCATGCTACCTCTGAACCTCATTAAACGTCTAAAAAATACACATACAAGCCACTTTTGTGTTCTTCTGTGCCACCTGTAGTACAAATTATTTTTTAATACTCATTTCGTTTGATCGCTAATTTCTTATTATACTTCTTATTCTACTTGTTTTTATTTTGTTGTTTTAAATAGAAATTTTAAAATCTTACAAATATATTTTTTTTTTAATTTGACATAAAAGATTACATACTTTTTTATAAAGTTAGAAAAATTCCACTACAAACGTAAAAACAAAGTTCCCTGTAAATCACTTTAAGGAGTCAAATATCACCTCATAATAGAAAGGCTAATTTTATATCAGAATTTTTGATTATTGATTAGAAGGTGCTCCTGAAAGTTTTGACTGTGCTCCTAAATGTTTTACATTTTTAAAAAGAAAAGTAAGCGTAGAACCCTGGGACTAAGTGTATCATTTTATTATTTGGTCTGGACCAAAAGAACCAAGAGAACCGAACTGCAAGTGTAAACACACTCTCAGTTGAGAACTAAGATTGCAGTAACATGTTGTGGCCATCTAACAAACAGACCAATATTGGTACTATAAAAACAAATAAAGAGAAAAACAAACTTAAACTTTACTAGTTGTAGTTGACATTATTGACTCGTGTGTTTATGTACACAGAAATTATGTCTTTTGCTGCCAAGTATTCCAAAGTCATTTAAACTATAAATTAAATTGTACAAGACAAACAAAAGTGTTTTGGTGTCATGATGAGTAACCCACTCCCAATGGGAAGGGATCTCAGCTACAATCTCTACAATAGCTCTGGTTGCATCAGCTCCAGTCGGTTTACATTACACCTCTGACTGTTAGGCTTCAACAGCAAGTTTAATGAGACTACAGATGACAATTCTCTGTGACAAGTGCTAACAGACTCTCAAGAGAGTTACACATTTGAACAAAAAACAGGGCATGGTAAAAGTGCTGATTGGTCACAAAAGAGTTCACAGAATTATTGCATCATAAGGCAAGCACATAGGACACTATAGACAAGGCTGAACTGTCACTCATTTTTTCTTTAGACACTTATTTTTACATTGAAGAAGACGACATCATTATGGATGCCAAACATTTGTGATAAGTGCTAATAGCCTCTCTAGAGCATTACACGTTTTTGTCAGATAAATAACATGGTCCAAAAAAGGTAAAAGTGTTGATTGGTCACAAGAGAATCATTATGTCATTAGTGCAGAGAACACTGAAGACCAGGTTGACCTTTGACTCTCTTTTCCTTTTAACACATATCTTCATGATGGAGTTTGACAGGATTACTAAAATTTTCGTCCTTTTCTTCTTAGAGATGATGAAGCCGACGATTACCTATTCACCTACCTACTTACCTCTAGGGATACACACACACAGCATTCACATTACAGGGTTCCCACACCTATTTGCCTATGAATTTCAATTATTTTTCCATGACTTTTCCAGTTCTAGATTTTGAATGACATGGGTGTACATAAATATCACCGAATATCCAGTTCCAGATCTATATGATGAAATATTTTTCAGCCATGCATACCAAGAATTCCCCCATATCTCAGTCCGATTCAGCATCTATGGAAAGTGCTGGACCAACAAATCCAATCCACAGAGCCCATCTTTGCATCTTGCAACTTAAAAGATCTGCTGCCAATGTCTTGGTGCCAGATACCACAGGACACATTCAAAGGTCTTGTGGAGTCTATGCCTAGACACATCAGAGCTGTTTAGGCATCACAAGTGAGACCCACATGATATTAAGCAAGTGGTTTTAATGTTGTGGCTGATCAGTGTATATGATCAGTGTATACCATGAATCTTAACTTCCATGAATTTCTCAATTATTCGGAAGACTAAATAATGATTTTAAAAACCATTCCAAAAAGATCACAAAGAGTGTAATCTGTAAGGAGAGTATAAGGACCAGACTTACTAAACAAATAAGTTATTATTAAGCTGCTAGTAAATCTGGCCATGACATTTGTTTTTACAGTTGAGCATAGAGGCACATATATTTACTATAATAACTATAAATTTCTATTATTTTTCCAGGTCTGGAAACCAGAACATTAAAACAATAAATCCAAGTTTTTCCGTGACTGTGGGAACCCTGACATTAAAGGTGAAGGGGGTAATTTTTTTCTGATTGTATACTTCTATCACAGTTATAAATATAGGGAAAAGACTGTTAAAAAAAAAAAAAAAAGATTTAACTTTGTTAGTTTGGCTCACATCCTATTTGTTTATATGAAGAGGCTGGAGTTTATGCCCTATACTGCAACTAGCCACCAGGGGGGCGATAAAATGTTTTGGCTTCATTTTAGCTTCAGGACGTGTGAGGCACAGGGCCGGATTTACACATAGGCATTCTAGGCACGTGCCTATGCTCGCTGGTCCAGTGGGGCCCAAGTACAATGACATATATAATATTTTTGTTATACTTTGGGCTATCTACAACAGTAAAATAACCAAAACCCCAAAAGACATTGAACAAATAAATATAACAAACAAAAAGATAAAAAATTACAAACTATTTCCATGTTTTCCACCTACGGAAATGATCACGCTTTCCTTCTCCCGTTCTCTTGCACTCGCGCACTTGCTGAAACGCGCACAGAAACTTGTCAGCACTGCCCAGTGAATTTATCAATAAAATAGTTTCACAGCTGAAAGCTGCATGACATTTCTTGAAGGTTCTTGAAGCAGTTCAACTTAAAGATTCGCTATTAGTAGACGCTGCTGCTGAACACTGCTGAGAGATGCACAGACGCAGGTATTCACATGCGCTTATTAATCTCTCTCTCTAATAACTGCATTAGACTGCATTAAAAACTGCATTAGCCTGCTTATTAATGGCTCAAACCATCGTTATTAGCTCTGAAATTACGTTTTGGAATTAACAATGGAGGGTTTGGAGTGAGGTGCGTAAATTTGTTCATCACAGGAGTTTTCAGGACGACAATATGACAAATGTCTTGAAATAAATTATCTAAACAATGTCTTGAGATGTGGTTGTGACTCCAGGCCGTTAAAACTATTAGAGAAATAATGCAGTAGTAAATAATGCCGTGGTAAAGTGGTAATGTGGACAAGACGCTGGAGCCTATTAATGGAACGGTCTTTATCTGTTCTCAAACAAATTAAGAACTACATTAGATCTTCAATGACTAAATGCAAGCCGAACGACTTTGCGCTTATTGCGATAGAGAACTCTATAACTGGTTTCCACTGATTACGACATATTTTTGTTTGCTATATATTATATATTAATAGGGAAGGGGGGCCCAAAAATGTATTTTGCCTATGTCACGATAAAATGTAAATCCAGCCCTGGAGGCACACATGGGGTGCTTCTCAAACGGAAGGCTGCATCATACGAAGGCTGCATATCTCGGCTGCCACGTCATCAAACGTTGCTGAAGGCCATATCAATCGGAAGAATCCCTGAAAGGCAGCCTTCGTTTCGCGTCCTTCATTCAGCTGAATTTAAAGGATGCATGGGATGTATCCTTCGCGACCTTCAATCGTCCACAATCCTTTGTACCCATTCCATTTCATGAAAATAAACTGACGAAAAACGAGTCAGTACTGAGCTTGTCTGAATTTATTATGAAATGCAAGACAAAAATAATGTTTTCGGACATGAAAGGATAGATGTTATAATTTGTTTTGGTGTAAATTACTTACTAAACGCTAAACTGCCAATAATTTAAGCCACAGGGAGATTGTAGACGGCTGTGATTCATTGTATTGCATTAATAGAAAGGCAAATAATATAAAGATTTGTAATAAATAGTATTTTTCCAAAACTAAGTTTTATTATTGTTTTTGTGCCATGACGGTGAGGACGGGAACATATGTGATGTAGCCACACGCACTTACTAGACTGTCTCATTCTAGTGTTTAATGCCGAGTAGGAGTCTAGCCTACAAGACTCTAAAGGACTGAACTAGGAAGGATGCAGCCTCAGTAGGATGCAGTGGCGGCTCGTCGGGGGAGGCAGGGGAGGCACAGCTTCCCCAAATTTTTGAGGTGAAAATAGGAGGACGATTTAATGTTAATAAAATTCACAATTCATTTCAGTTCATGTCTCAGAATGTGTATTTTTTGTTTGTAATTTCACAGCTGTAATACCATAACATTTCCCCAAAATTTTGAGGTGAAAATGGGAGGAGGACGATTTAATGTTAATAAAATTCACAATTCATTTCAGTTCATGTCTCAGAATGTGTATTTTTTGTTTGTAATTTCACAGCTGTAATACCATAACATGTTACTGAAGTTGGAAAGCGACGCTTTTCTATCGTGAATGTGCCGAATCTGCTGATGTAATTACAAACGCTAGGTGATAGAGAAGGGGAGGGGGAGGCCGGGGGAGAGCTGAGCTATCGTGACTCCGTTGGTAAAAAAAATTTGCCAATCACCATCGAGTGTTCACTTTCAGCGCTGAGGAGTGTTGAGAAAAGAGCCCTGGCAAGGGAGGCTAGCCTCCTTCTGATATATCAACCAATCATCAAAGAGACGTAAATTACCTGATATTAGTTTGAAATTAGTTTGAACGTCTCCCGCTGCGCTGATAATGTACCAAGTACTTATGAGTAGCGATATTGAATATTTGATCGCCAACAGATTTACCAAGCTGTCATTCAAACAGTATATATACAAATTTAAAATAAAGGGAGAACACACCTAAGCTAGATATAGGCTAACATTACAGCAGTCGGCTCTTTTCTCTTCACAGACTTTTAAGAAGGGATGGATGTTTGCTTCAAGTGATAGGCCAGGTAAGTGAAATTATATTATCTTGCAGTATGCGTGTCGTTTTCTTTACGTTTTCTGACTAAAAGCACCCAAAAAGCCATTTTAAAGTGGTTAAGCAAATTATAATAATAATAATCGGCAGGGATCCCAGACCAATACAATTAGTGTGCATCCTCTATTTTAAAACCCACGAGCCGCCACTGGTAGGATGCAGCCTTCTGTTTGAGAAGCACCCATGATAGAGACAAATATAAATTAATGGGTAAACGATGGGAGTACATGGTGCTGTCAAAACACTGAACTGCTTTTAGGCATGACAATTTCTTGTTCAGAAAACTAGAAAATATAATTGCAATAAAATTTTGGCCGCCAGTGGCACAGATATTACACACTTCACCTCATAGTTTTTGATGTGATAGCTCACCCAAAAATGAAAATTCATATCAAGCATTTATTTTCCTGGATATCAAAATAATATATTTGCAAGAATTTATTTTAATTTTATTGGGGGAAAAAAAACTGTTCAATATTTTTTTTTTTTTTTTTTTAACGTCTTCTTTTTTGTTCTCCGGTAGAAATAAAGTTAAACAGATTTAGAACAACATGAGTGTGCATAAATGATAACTGAATTTCAGTTTTTGGGTGATCAAACTATCCCTTTTATTTAAAATTGTCCTTACTTTATTTGTTGGTTTACAGTGGTCTATGGTGGTGGGTCATCTCTTGAGTTCTGTGGTGTTCTTCAAGATCACTGAAGCTTTCGTTCCAAAGATCTCATGAAGGCCTGTTGCTGAAGTCACAAAAGAGGGAAAATAATTACCAAAATATATTAGAAACTCAAGCATGAGTTCTTCAACAAAAAGTCTTGCACATAAGAGAATTCATAATGTGCAACACAATGTTTTCTGGAGTACAGTGTCATTTGTATAATTTGAATTTATGAGTAAATAAAACTTCCACATTTTAATACACACAAAATGTTTAGCCTATTAATATTGCACTTTAAGAATATTACACCATCCATGGAGCATGTGACAACTACAACAAGGCTCGGTCAGTCAGACAAAAACAACAAGGGCTCAATATACGCTGGATGGCATTCTTTAATGTTTACAAATACATAAACAGACTAGTTTTCACTGTATACACTGCTTTAAAGAGCTTTGTTCGTAAAATAGGAGATTTAGAAACCAAATCCCCAAAATGTCCCCCTCAGGTATTGCTGCGTTCGCCCTAAATCTAAATCAGTCGCGTGAGCTCCCCGTATTGCCAGACGAAAGGCCCTTAAATATGCACTAAAGGATTCTTGTCCAGTTAAAAGTTTTAAAATTAGCGAAACTAATAGTAGCCTACCTTTGACAAAAGCCATCAAGTAACCTTCAGATCAGGTGTAACAAGTTACACCGCCCATGAGTTCGTGACTCCTTTGACAAGGAATAGGTCGGTCAGTCAAATGTCCAAAGCTCGCTAATTAACATTCGTGTGCGTTTATAAATATACATGAATTTTGACTGTATAAAGTTTTTTAAAGAACTTTCATCCTGAAATGGGAGATTATAATAAACCAAACGCTGAGGCGATGCTCCCCTCATACATGCTGTCCGTGCGCTTGAGGGGCGTAAAACTGTCGCGAGAGCTCCCCCTAAATGCAGACTCGCCTGGTGCACTAATTGATTTGGTCAACTTCAAAGGTTTTATATTAAAAGAAACGAGTATTACTACTTTTGAAAAAACTAAAAATAATATTGATAAATAAATACAATTTAAACAGCGCTCTCGTCATATCACTAGCCTATAAAATTGTATTCAACATATGGCAGGCCACCTTTCATTGGGTAAACTGAGGTCACATGACCAGTCAAATACCTAACAGTGGAATAAATCGGGAGTGACAGTAACAGATGTTATGGAGTTAAAAGTCAATCCACAGAACATAATAGATAAACAGGCAAAGTGCAGGCCTATCTGCACAACAAATTGTGGCATTTGTTTACAACTGAAGATTGCACTTTATTTCAATCCAATTCAGCATCTATGGAAAGTGCTGGACCAACAAATCCAATCCATGGAGTCCAATCTCGCAACTTGCAATTTAAAGGATCTGCTGCCACTGTCTTGGTGCCAGATACCACAGGAAACATTTGGAGGTTTTGTGGATTCCATGTCTAGACGCATCTGAGCTGTTTTGGCATCACAAGTGGGACCCACATGGTATTAAGCAAGTGGACTTAATGTGGCTGATCAGTGTATATTTACCATGAATCTTAACATTTTATTAATTTCCATGAATTCCTCAATTGTTCGGAAGACTAAATAATGATTTTAAAAATAATTTCAAAGAGATTACAAAGAGCATAATATATACAATTAAAGACAAGATGTATTAAACATGTCAAATTGCAATCCCATAAAACCACTGATATGAGTGAAAAGTTGTTAATAAACTGTTAGTAAATCTGGCCCTAAATATTTAATAGCTGAGCATAGAAGCATGCATATTTACTATAATAACTATTTTGTTTTAACTATATTGTTTTCAGTGACTGTGGGAATCCTGACATTAAAGGGAAGGGTGCATTCCTTTTTCTGATGGTAAAATATTTCTATCACAGTTATAAATATAGAGACTATAAAAAAAAAATTAAAAAAAGGTCTTTTTTAGTTTGGCTAACGTGCCATTTGTTTACAGTACAGTATATGGAGACGGTGGTGTTTATGACATATACTGCAACTAGCCACCAGGGGGCGATCAAAATGTTTTGGCTTTACTTTCATGATGTGTGGGGCACACTTGATAGAGACAAATATAAATTAGAAATTAAAAACGCTGTGGGTTCATGGTGCTCTCAACACACTGAAATGCTTTTAGGCATGACAATTTCTAGCTCAGAAAACTAGAAACTATAATTATTTGTGCAATAACATTTTCGCCACCAGTGGCACAGAAATGACAAGATTCACCTCGTAAGTACTGTGATAGTTCACCCAAAAATGTAAATTTACATCAAGCATTTTTTCTACATTTTATGGAAAAAAACTAAACAAAAACAAAACAATAGACCGTACACACACTTTACATAGCCTACAACTTTTTAATTAACTTTGTACCTGAAATTGAAGATTGTAAATAAATCAAATGCTTAAGTGATGTTCACTTCAATGCTGCTTTCTCTCACACACTCTCTCTCTTACTTTTCTATACACATCTGTACTCTTATATGTGTGTATACACACACATAATGTAACTCTCAGTGTATAGTGAGTTTAGTAATTATTCAGAGGTGAGGTGATCCACCCCTTTTCAGTGTTCAAAAAAATCCTCACTGGATTTTCACTTTCAGTTACTGCAAACGCTTACCAGAAATTCTCTTTAAAAAAATATGTCTGAAGTTTTGTCTGCTTTTTTGTGTGAAATATTTTGAAACTTTATGCTGATTTCAGCATGTCAAAAGGTAAGCTTCTAAAATGTTTTAATTTTACATAGCTAAGGCTCAATAGTGAGAATCTTTGAAACATTTATACATTTGAGCATGTTTCAGAGGCTCACTGATGTTATCTAAAATTGTGTAGAGTTGTGATTTATCAATCTAGCAATGTCTTAGGTCTGATTCCAAGGGAACACATATTTTAATGTAAATGTATTTTGAACTAAAAATGTTTCTCATTAATTCATGTTAGCTAATGAGGTATTAACTAATCTTAACAAATGCTTTTGTGGACTTCTTTACAGGAGATGGCCACACTGAAGAGTTCTGTGGAGGCATTTTTTCTGCTTGGTGCAAACAGCTGGTGTAAGTGTCTGGTGGGAAATAATATTCTTGGGTTTGAACATTTCCTGCCAAAGCAATCCACATTTGATGAAGAGGTATCACTGCAGATAGGTGACCAATGGATTACTGTTATTAATGAGCCTCTAACTGTAATTAAGAGGTATATGGAGACATCATCTAGGAGTCCATATTTGATTTTATTTGTTCTGCAACGTGGCCATGTTTCTCAGAGGGATGTAGAAATATTTGCACATTTTCAGCCAATGTTCGGAAAGAAAATGGAGGAAAATACTGTTGTAGTTCTGGTCAGTGGCGATGCTAAGACATCAGCAAGGCCAAACAAAGTAACAAACGGACACCTGGAAATGGTTCTCCATCAAAGTGGAAGGAAAGTGTGTGATTTTAACAACAATCTGAAGCAAAGCGACTTCATCAAACAGCTGACTGCATGTTGGAAGAGTGTGCCTGAGTTGCACATGTACGAGCATGAAAGGTAAGACTAAAAATCTACGTTTATCCTCATGATTGTATCCATTCCAGAGACAACGTATACATCGATTAATTCATTTTCTCCTCAACTGCAGCTCAACCATGTCTGTGGAAAGGGAGATCTGGAAACCACAGGAAGCAATGACACAAGAGCATATATCAGGTAGAATTCATAATAATACCAATGGGGGAAACTATTCCACGTCTGTGGAAAGGGAGACATGGAGACCACAGGAAGCAATGGCACAAAAGCATATATCAGGTAACATCCATTATAGTATTATAACCTATAATTCTACATTATAAAATAAGATGATAACCAAAACATAAACTTCATTTATATAGTATAATATGCATTTCTATCAAAGAAAGAAAGCTTTATCCACGCTAAAATAATTTTCTAGACTTTCTAGAGGAGCATTTTTCACGTAATGAGAGGAGATGGTCAACAATTACCATTTTGTTTGATACTTCCAAGTCTTTCTCGCAGCATCAATAAGTTTCTGGCTAAATGCCTTTGCCTTGGTAATATTTAAATCAGTTCAATAGTTCACACAAACTGTTTACATTTTAACTGGCTTTGAACTTTGAACCAGTAAAGTCATTTTCGATATTGTATGTAGGCCAACACATTCTCCATGAGGTGGACATAGAAAGACTTTAGACAGGAGATTTTAACTGATGTGACATGATGATGGTATCAAGATCTCAGATGAGGATGAAAAAAAAGTACTGGATGAAAAAAAATGACACTAAGTGTACAAACCAGGAAAATCTATATCTAAAAAGGCCCAAGTTTTTATTAGAGCAGATAGGATGCAGTTTAAACCAAACTTAAACTAAAATGATTGTATTGTGCAATAAAATAATCAATTCAGGCAATTTCTTTTGACATGCAGCATTTTATCTTATCTTATATTTATGGAGGTAACCCAGCTTCTATCAAGAAGAAAAACACCTTGACCATCGTGCTTCTGGGACAGACAGGAAGTGGAAAGAGTGCTACTGGAAACACCATCCTAAGAAAGCATCATTTTGAATCATATGCCAGTTCTGTGCCAGTAACACAGGTGTGCCAGACAGCAGAGGAAACTGTTTGTGGAATCAAAATCAGGGTCATTGACACCCCAGATTTCTTTGATGAAGATCTAAAAAACCAACAAGAACAGATAAAGAAGTGCAAAGAGCTCACTCAGCCAGGGCCTGATGTGTATTTACTGGTGATGGAGCTTGGCCGTTACACAGATGGGGAGAGAGAAATAGTTCAGAACATACAAAGAGCGTTTGGTGCAGAAGTGGTAAAAGAAACCATTGTTCTGTTTACTAGCATGGAGAAATTAAGAGGGAAAACTGTAGCAGAGTACATTAATAACACTGACACACAGCTGCAAGAGCTGATCAGAACCTGTGGGTCAAGGTGTCATGCATTTAACAACAATGACCACAATGTTTCACAGGTTGAAAGGCTATTAGAGATGATTTTGGAAATGAAGAAGAAAAATGGAAATACTGACATAGAACACTACTCATTTAGTAAGGAATCAGAGAAAAAAGACTGCAGAATTCAGTAGACACTGTCTTTTGTTCTGTGCTAGTAGTGTGATTTAAAAACATGAATTCATTTTTGCTACAATCAAATAATACACAGTACATCAGTGTTATGTTGCATGTATTATCAAGTGTAAGTACAAATAAAGATATGTATTTTATTCAAAAATACTATTCGTGCACTACCGTTTCATATAGGGAACACTTATTCACTATTAACTACGACTTTCCCTCAATAAATTCCTAATTTGCTGCTTATTAATAGTTAGTAAGGTAGTTATTAAGTTTAGGTATTGGGAAGGATTAGGGATGTAGAATAAGATCATGTAGAATAAGGCATTGATATATGCTTAATTAGTACTAATAAATGGCTAATATTCTAGTAATATTCATACTAATAAGCAACTAGTTAAGAGACCCTAAAATAAAGTGTTACCGAAACAACTAGGTCAACAAACAAAAAACTGAAACTCAGTACTATGAATGGCATAGAAAAAAATGTCATCCTTTTTTTTGCACATCAAAATACCATTTTCATGTATTAGTCAGAAGTAAAATCTTTAGATAATGTGGTCCCACAAGTCTGCATACATGTTTGCGATGTTTCAAGTTACAAAGTTGTTGTTTTTTTCCTTTTATGCTGACGGCAAGAGTGGTTTGACTGGTTAACTCTGCCTATAATTAAGATTCCTTTTGAGAAAAAACTGAATTTCTTCCTTGTAAGAAAAACACTGAAGAATTTATTCCTTCTGAAAAACATCCTGCCTGATCAGCAGAGAAGACATACAGGTGTACTGTTTCCTTTTCTGATTGTTGTTATGCTCCGCGGGGTTTCTTGTTTGTGTTCTAGAACATAGTTTACATAATCATACCATACGTTGTTCCAAACCTGTATGAGTTTCTTTCTTGTGCTGAACACAATAGAAGATATTTTGAAGAACGTGGAAAAAAAAAGTTGATGGTCCCTATTTAATTACATAGCATGGACAAAAATACTAGAAGTCAATGTCATCAACTGTTCTCTGTAAAAAAATATAAATAAAAATCTGTGACATTTATGGTAAAATACCGGTAGATGTAGTTGCCAGAAATTCACCGTAAAAAATATGGTAGCCACATTTTAGGTTTTACAGACTTAACTAAAATTCACAATAAAACCCTGTATTCCATTGATGTAATGTTAATATACCAACATATTTAAGTACTAATATCTGTTTTTAACCATTGACAACCACCAAAAACAAGTGATGATGAGAAAGTCACATGATGAATCAAAGTTTATCATAAACAGCTTTTCTACAAGCTGAGGAGGAAAAAAAAAATGTCAACAATTCTGTGTTTTTCTGTCAATATGGGGTGCTGTGTGTACATTAATGAGGAAAAAAAATTAACTTAAATGATTTTAGCAAATGGCTGCAATATAACAAAGAGTGAAAAATTTAAGGGGGTCTGAATACTTTCCGTACCCACTGTATATATGGTGCAGTGTCATTCACACAAACACTAAACACCATCATGGTAACACACATGATACTGAAATAGTACAATAAACATTAATTTAACAACATTAGATGTAAGATAAAACCCCATTATACATTAAAATTTAATTACAGTTATTCACCGTATATAGTATGGAAACTTGCTGTTAACCATTTAATGTGTTTTTACTGTAGCCTTTTTACAGTCTTTTACTGTTAAAATCACGATTATCTTCTTTTGTGCTTTTCTTATAATTTTCCATTATGCTATATTATTACTAAATATTTAATTTATCCAAAATCATCCACTAATACTGTCACTCAAAAACTGATGTGAAGTGAATAAGCTTTAATAAATTATTTATTAATTAAATTAAATTAATTAAATTAAATTAAATTCATTATTATTTAATTATAAATTAATAAGCTCAGATCAATGAGGCATACAATCAACCAGTTCCAAAACAAATCCTGCAATAATTGAAAGAAAACAATTTGACAAAAACACTGAATCCAAGATTTGGTCATAATATAGCAGAATAAGAGATTTGCCAGTAATTTTTAAAAAGGATTTTCAGCACAGCACAAAGGTTAAAAACCTGTTTACTAAGAACTAGCAGAAAATTCCTGGGGAAACTCAAAATGTTAAATGCATTCATGTTGCTCACATAGTAAACCAAAAGAATGAAATGATTTTTAAAAAATCCTGAATAAAAACATCTTGAATGCAAATTAAGCTGTTTTGGTTAAAAACTCTAGCAAATGCATACATGTACAAATGCACATTTTCTAGCCAGTCAAAAGCCACAAAAAATCCTTAGATATTATTGCGTTAAAAAATCATGTTTTTTTGTTGTTGTTTTTTTAATCTGTGATTTTATTTTTAATGGTCAAAAAGGGATGTGCAAACACATTACATTACACATTACAAACAATTTTACATTTATATACGAAGGATGACTGATTCTTAGCATACCTTATAATACAATGGAAAAACTACTGTTATACAGATTACTCTGAAGAAATGTAATCTTCAAGAAGAAAGAATGGTAAAGACAGTGATACATTTATGTCTACAGTAGTAAAGACCATTTATTTATTTTTAAATCCAAAAATATTATAATTATAGTACATCGGGCATATAATTAACTGGTAATCTAATGTATCACAATACATTAAAGTCTCTGAAAACAATTCAAAAACCAAAAAGTGCTACAGAATACAGTGCCTTCATATTAGATTAACAAGATTCCATGTATAATTATTCATTCTGCTATGTGCTGCACAGTCAAATTAAAATAACATCATATTCCACCACTGTGTAACATCACATAAATGAGTTGTGTTTATGTTCAGAAGTAGCTTTCATATTACACATCTTTCTAAGATGTCTCGTTTAAGTTTCTTTAATAACCGTAAGTGCCGCTATCAAGAGTGGCCTGTTCATGAAGGCCCTCCATCAATACTTGTTGGAACAAAGTAACTCTGCTCTCAAGAATCCCAAGAAAGCTAAACTGATATTCCAGAAGCTCTGCAACCGCTCTCTCCACTTTCTGTTGCTGAATCTTTTCTTCCGCTTCTATAAACATTTCCTGAGTGAAGCATTCTCCCCCATTTGCTGCCAGCATTTCATCAATTTTCTCAATTAATCTCCTCACTTGAACTCGATTCTTCACGTCATTGTTATCAAAAACAACATATCTACTACCACAACTCTGGATCACTCTACGGAGTTCTGCATGGCCGGTTTTCACATAGTCTTCAACTGTTTGATCACAGAGTGCATCTCCATGAGTGAAGACCACTATCATGTATTTTGAAGCTTCTTCTCCAAAGAGCTCTTGCAGGGCCTGGATTGATCTTTGCTCCTCAGTAGTGAAACGGCCAATTTGTATCACCAGCAGGAACACGTGAGGACCTGGTGCTGAGACCTGTATACATCTCACTATTTCTCTTTTGATGAGGTCTTTTGATATGCTGGTATCCAAGATTCCAGGTGTGTCAATCACATAAATCTATCTTTGGTCACAGACCATTGCTTTTTGGCACCGCTCAGTGACAGAGTTTGCAGAAGGGTTTGATTCAAAAACCTTTCTGCAAAGGATAGTGTTTCCCACAGCACTTTTTCCCACTCCAGTTTTTCCAATCAATACTATGCGAAGTCGTGGACCTATGAAAACAGCAAAGGATGAAAAACAAATAGATAATGAAACATGTACAGACTGATTCAACTGCCTTGGTGGATACGAAGACAGAGTAGGGGATGCCTGAGACATTGTATAAAACTGAGTTTTGCATTTTAAGCCTGGCCCATTATATCATATCATATTAATGCACATATAAGCTTTATGATGCAAATCCATTAAAAAATATTTTTTGATGTTCATCAAAACTATATGAGTTACATACTCATCACATATTAATACTCATTAATAAATCCTCCCAACTGTATTAATAATCGTATCACACTTATTTGACTTTCAGCTTTGGTTGAAGATAACTTACTATTGTATTTTTATGCATATTTTATGTTTTTTTTTTTTTTTTTCAAAAACAGACAGATTTAAGACATTAGACACTCTCCATTTACTCAAAAAAAATCTAAACTATTCAAACATGATAAATGTTTGAGCAGTTATGAGCTTTCAGCAGTTACTAGAAACCAAACTAAACAGCCCGGTAACAGCCCGGTTTAACACATTCTGTTGACTATAAGTAACATTGCACCAACATATCTACTAACTCTCATTAAGAGTGTTAGTAGAGTATTAGTAGACTGGTAAGGTTCGGGTTAGAATAAGCTGACATGTACTTGCAAAGTTACTTATAGTCAGTAGAATGTCTGTTGGGAGACCATGACAATAAAGAGTTAGCAGATATTAATCAGACAGTCTACTAATACTCTAATGAGAGTTAGTTGACATGTAGGTGCAAAGTTACTTGTTGTCAACAGAATGCTCAAAAGGGACCATCAAAGTAAAGTGTTATCAACAACCCAAGTCAAAAGTTTTTGCACACAACCTACCTCGCGGAATAGAAGAAGAGCGGAGACAACATTTGGTTAAACAGTCCATTTCCTTCAGCAACAGTTTCTCTTGACAACGACTGAAACTATTTTTTGCGTGACCCTATTAGTAACAGATTTTGTTGTGACTCCACCTGTTATTTTATTTTTTTTATTTTTGCATTTGTACAAAGCTAGCTTTTACTTTCATTTAATCACTATGTTCCTGCTTCGCCTCACGACATATAACCAGAGGTCTTTCTTGAAACCTGGTGAACATACTGGAAATTCAACATGCCAAAAGGTCAAATACAGTTGTTAGTTTGAGTTTTTGACCAGCTTTTTAAAGATTTTGTTCTTTTGCTAATGTCTGAACATTCTTTATATTCTCTGCCAGTGTCTATATTTTACTTCAAAATTATCTATTACATTTAATTGGGAGAAAACCCTTTTTAATTCTTCATAGGAGAAAATAAAACTGCACAAGTTTCAGACAATGACAGCGTTGTCACCGTAGTGCTGCTGGGACAAAACAGTATGGATAAATGCCTGATAGGAAACACCATGCTTGGATATAGCTGCTTCCAGCCAGGAAAGTCCATGTTTCAAAAGGCTCTAGGAAGAATGCGGGACGAGCTGCTCTACATTATAAACACCCCAGACCTTTTCTGGAGACTATGCCAAGAACCAGAAGCTAACACTATAGAGGAGATGAAGCCATCATACACAGGTCCACGCATGTTCCTCCTGGTACTCCATGATAAACAGCTCTCCCAGGAAGAGGTGGAGATGATTGAAGGAGAGAGTTGGAGAGAAAATGACAAAAAAATATTACTGTAGTGTTGATCGACAACAAAGAGACATCAAGACAGTCCTGCAACATAGAGGATATGAACCTCAAAAAGATTTTACATGAATGTGATGAGAGAATTTGCGTCTTCAGCAAAGATACGGCAGACTCAGATCTGGTCAGACAGCTTTTGATACATATTACTAAAAAGTTGATCCTGGCAGGTAGACTTCTACAAATGGAAAACATTTGGTATTGTTTCGTGCATTGTTCACAAAGCTGATTTCTGTCTTTTTCCCTAAAGTTCATCATTATCCTACATGAAGACATGAACAAGCATGTTCATCAGAAGGAAAAAGATGAGACAGAACAACCGACAATGTCAGGTAATGCTTACTTATGTTTAATTATCTGAAATGATTAATATTCTAGAATCTAGGCCAACTCTGCTGCACTGAAAATGTGTTTTAGGAAAGTAAACTTACATTCAAATGTTCATGGTCAGTATGTTTTTTTTTCTTGAAAAGAAATTAATATTTTCAACAATGTTGTATTAAAAGTATAATCAAGTTGATCCAAAATTCACAGTAAAGACTTTTACAGATTTCCATTTCAAATAAATGCTGATTGTTTGAGCTTTTTACGCCTCAAACAAACTTGAAAAAAAAAAGTATCACAGTTTCCTTAAAAATATTAAGCAGCACTGTTAAGCACAACTGTTTTGAACATTGAGAATTAAAAAAATAAATACAATTTTAGGATCATTTGACAAATTTAGCTTTGCCATCACCGGAACAAATTCCATTTTAAAATATGCTGAAATAGAAAACCCCTCTTTTAAATTGTAATATTTTACAATACTGCTGGTTTTATTTTACAGTTGAAACAAATGCAGCCTTGGTGACCACTTCTTTCAAAAAAAAGTAATAAAATAAAATAATAATAATAAATTGAAAAATGGTTCATTCCAAAAAAAAATTTTTTTTTCATAAGGGGAGGGTGTGAACGTCAAGCCATTTGGAGGTGACTGCAAGATCGTCACCACGGTGCTCCTGGGAGTGAACAGCGATGACAAGTACCTGATAGGGAACAGTATTCTCCAGCATGACTGTTTCATCGCTGGAAAAGCCACATGTGAGAGGGTTGTGGCTAGAGTAGCCGATCAGATTGACTGTATTGTGAGTACCCCTGACCTTTTCCATAAACCGGGCCCAGATCCAATAGCCGACAGTATGGAATTTGTATACTTAGCATGAAATAAATGTATTTCAAATACATTTAAGAATATTTATTTTTCACTAGGGTAATGCACCTTATATCCTATTTAACCACAAGGAGCATAAAGATCAAGGATCTGGGCTGTTCACAAAAGTTTAAAATTTACCAAACATGCACAATCATGCACAAAAGTGTCTGATAAATCAAGTTATCAGGTGGTATGTTCTGATAGGGTTGCAGACAGCTGAGGGCCAAAAACATGCTAAATGCGAAAAAGGATAATGCCACGATAGCTCACCATGTAGAGTACCATATGATAACAACATAAATGCTATCGAAGAGTGTGTGTTCAACAATTTGGCATATATACAGACATCAGCATATTGGTGACATGCCCTCATCATCGAAACTAGGAACATATGACCTGACTATATTAAATAGAAATTATGGATTTGGTATTATTGTTGGGTCACCACTTGATGTCCAATGTAAAATCTGGGTCTTTCACCAAACCAGTTGAAAACCACCATGTTAAATTACCAGTAATTGTGTCCTACAAACAACTATGTTCTGCATTCATATTGTGAAGGATGTATGTTGTTTTCAAAAATTTCTTTGAATTTATCACAGCAAATAGTGGTCTGACATCTGGAAGTAAGCACATGATGACAGTGGTCCTGCTGGGAAAGATAAGCAACAACAAGTGTCTTGTAGGGAACACAATTTTTCAAAAAGATCATTTCCGATCAGAGAAAATCAGCTGTGAGAAGATTGTAGATAATGTTGATGGTAAGATGGTCTGTATTATCAACACTCCAGACCTTTTTCATAAACCAAGCTCATCAGATCCAGAAGCTGACAGTGTGGAGGAGCTGAAGCCATCATATGCAGGTCCTCGTGTGTTCCTCCTCATACTCCAGGACAGAATGGTGTCACCAGAAGAGATGGAGATGTTTACTGAATTAAAGAAAAAGCTCGGTCAGAAAATGGTTGAACAAACAATTGTGCTGGTTAACAGTGAAAAAAAGGTATCTTCAAATTCAATAGACACACCACTGTCATTCAGAAAAGACTACAACATAATCCTGAATGAGTGTGGAAACAGACTGTGTGTTTACAGCAAACGCATGAAGAACACTGAACTAATCAAAGAACTGATGAAATACAACGAAAGCAAGAACCAAACATCAGAAAGGTATGCGATATAGTTATGAGCAGCAGGAATTGAATTAACTTACAAATATCAATCACTCTTTCTGTTCCAGAGGGACGCATGACAAAATGGTGACACCAAACGAACCAGGTAACAAAGCCTTTGACTTCAACCTGTCAACTAGAAAACATTTTAAGTAACATGTCGTTAGTAGATAACAATAGTTTGGTATCCTTACACTGAAACTGTTAGCATGGACTGTATCTTCTAACTAATTCTAACTCATCAGCTAAGATGCATCCACAAAAACCTTTGACCATCGTGCTGCTGGGACAGACAGGATGTGGGAAGAGTGCTACAGGAAATACTATCCTAAAAAAGCAACATTTTGAATCACATGCCAGTTCTGTGCCAGTAACAAAGGAGTGCAACATGGCAGAAGAAACTGTTTATGAAATGAGGATTAGGGTTATAGACACCCCAGATTTCTTTAATGAAGACCTTAAAAACCAGGAAGAACAAATAAAGAAGTGCAAAGAGCTCGCTCAGCCAGGGCCTGATGTGTATTTGCTGGTTATGCAGCTTGGCCGTTTCACAGAGGGTGAGAGAGAGGTTCTCCCACATCTGAAGAGAGAGTTTGGTGAGGATGTGGCTTTAAAGACTGTAATTCTTTTCACGGGTAAAGAGAAGCTGAAGCACAAGACTTTAACTGATTACATCAATGGTAGCGACAAAGAACTTCAGGAACTGATCAAAACCTGCCATTCAAGATGTTATGCATTTAACAACAACGAGAAAGGCAATAATCAGGTGAAAAAACTTCTGGAGTTCATTTCTGACATGCAGGAAAATAGTGCCATAGCAAGTCATCACAGTCATAAAAAGAAGCATAAGGAGATCAAAGAATGCAGTATCTTGTAAGATAAAGTGTGTGTGTATATGTGCGCAGCTATAATTGGATAACTTTTTTTTAAATGCATGTTTTATTATGGTTAGTCTGCAGTTGTTACAGTTGTGTAGCCTAAGGGTTAGTTCACACAAAAATGAAAATTAGCCTGTGTTTTACTCACCCTCGAGGCATCCTAGGTGTATATGACTTTCTTCTTTCAGACGAATCATTTCGGAGTTATATAAAAAATTGTCCTGGCTATTCCAAGCTCTATCATTGCAGTCAGCGGGTTTTTCTGTTCAGCTGTCCACAAGTCGTCAAATAAAGTGCGCGCATCCGTAATAAAACTCCGGGGGGTGAATAAAGGCCTCCTGTAACGAATCCATGCGTTTTCATAAGAAAAATCCATATTTCAAAGTAATAAACACTTCTCTCACTTCCGGTATCTGTCATACGCGGAAGCCGTTGCGGCGGATGACGCAGGATGTATGCGTAGCGCGCGCACCTCTGAGATATGCTAGTCTCGCGAGTTTGTTTATAGGAGCAAAGGAAGTCAGTTTCCTTACTTTAGCAAAGGAAAACCAGTCTCCTCTTGGTTTATATCGAAATCCTCC
>NW_015644631.1:1601945-1612518 GCF_001515625.1 Sinocyclocheilus rhinocerous | reverse complement strand
AGAAAATCAGCCTCCTCTTGGCTTATATCGAAATCCTCCGACATTTTTCTTTACAAATCCTTGGTTTCTACTTCTAATTTGTGACCGGCATTTTGTTTTGTTCTCTCTCCGCATTCGTCACTAATCACTCTACGTCGACGTCCTCCGCTGGAACGGCTTCCGCGTATGACCAGGACAATTTTTAATATAACTCCGATATGATTCGTCTGAAAGAAGAAAGTCATATACACCTAGGATGCCTCGAGGGTGAGTAAAACACAGGCTAATTTTCATTTTTGGGTGAACTAACCCTTTTAAGGACTGTTAGAAGCATATTTAATTGTACCTGTATTTACTGTAAACAACTAATAATTCTTTGGATAGCAGATATCTAATGGTGACTTTATTGGAAAGAAGTTAAATATTTAAATTGAATAAAAACATTAAACCCCGCACATGAGCCCATAGTTTCAACAAGTAATTACAGGTAATAATAAACATGATTTAAAAGTAAAAAATTAAAAAATCTCTCCATACCTATGCAATGACTCTTTTGGGAATCAACCAGAGGGCATCTTCACCACACAGCTGTATTCCTGCTCCTGAAGTGAAAAAGAAAATGAAACATAAGAAACAAAAGCAACAAAAAAAAAAACATGCATTCATATCAGTATTCGTAAAATAAGTCTTACTGGAATGCCAAGCTGCTCCACATCCAGATCCATCAGTTTCATCTCATAGTCGGACACTTTCTCCTTATCTGAAAACACATTCAAAGTTCAGCAAGTGCTCTTACTATTATAACTCACAGCACAGTACACTATCAATAAAATATAGCCAGAAAAAATAGATAAGCCACATTGCAACTCTTTTGCCTAATTTTAGGTTAAATATGTAACAACTAGTCACTAGTGTAATAAAGTCTTGTGAACTCACTGAGTGTTTCAAAGACAAGCGCCAAAGAGTCTGCATTGTCTTCTGCCCTAAGTGTGATGATATCTTCATTTCCAGCACACTTCAGAATCTTTGACATGCTAGAAAACAAGAATAAAATAATTAGAATAAAACACTCAGTTTTGGCACTTTTTATTGAAACATACATAGATTTGCATTCTGAATCAAATTAATCCACGCTGTTACAAAAAAAAAAAACAGTTTCCCTTTTAAAACAATTATTATACAGTCGAATGTTTGACTGTCAGTTAAAAATCTGGTTCACGTCTTTTTTGACGAAGTTTTTATTGTTATTATGAAGTCCTATTGTCATTCGGCAACCCGGCTTTTTCGCGCCAACCAGCTAGAGCGCGGGTAAATGACGTCACGCTCAGCAGTGAGGGGAGAATGCAGGGAACACTCTACGCGCCAAATAATACTAAACCTTTTTGAACTGCAATTATTCGGGATACATTAAAACAGTATTTCAACAATACTAATTATCGGGAAAGGAATAACACCCATTTTTACATCTTACAAATGGCGGGCTCCTCGCGCAGCCGGGCATGAACAGACATGTTCAGCTTTCACGGTCTAAGCGGTTACATGGCAAATAACACTAAGCTCGCATCATTTCCATCAGTACCTGCTCAAATTGACACCCATGGCCAGGTTTCTGTCGCAGCGGTAGGAGTCGAACCCATCACT
This sequence comes from Sinocyclocheilus rhinocerous, assembly GCF_001515625.1. Lineage (NCBI taxonomy): Eukaryota > Metazoa > Chordata > Actinopteri > Cypriniformes > Cyprinidae > Sinocyclocheilus > Sinocyclocheilus rhinocerous. Next base: position 1,610,898 of record NW_015644631.1, on the reverse strand, counting down.
CCGGAGCGTGAGCTGCACCAGAGACACATGAGACGAATCCATGCTCTGCAGCGAGATCCCCGAGGAGCTGACATCCCAGCAGGCTTCGGTGATGAGGTCTTTCAGAGCCTCCAGAACCTTCTTAAGGATTGATCCTTGAACGAGACGTGCCTCAAACATTGTGCTTCTTTTTTTATGGGAGGAGGAAAAAAAGTTATCCAATTCCTGTTATGACACAAGCGCCGCCTGGCTTTCTGCTTGTCTTCAAGTGCAGGAACGCAGTAATTTTAGACTATCAAAGTGTTTTAGCAGTAGCACGTACAAATCCAAAGACTCTAAAAGAAACACAGGCGTATCTGTCCCGTCTAGTCTTCTCTCGAGGCTCTGAATGTAACTGCGCGCGCTTTTGCTGGGACTTTCATAAACTGGCCCACTGACTCTTGCCTTCGTCATTTCCTGTAACGCTGGACTCCTCCTGGAACACGGACGGAAGTGCAGCCACTGACCACAAGAGGGCGTCATTTTACACGCATTTAGTTGAGTTCTACGTGAGCTTGTGCTTTGTCAAAGCAGTAACTAATAATTAGTACTAATTATTATTATTAGTAGTAGTAGTAGTAGTACTAATAATTAATTATTTTTTAGAATGTTTAAAACGGAAATGAAATTACTAAAAAATTGAGGACAGCATTTAAGAGAAACAAAGGCCGAAATTAAAAAGAGATCCTACATATGACATGAATATCTGGGTGTATGTAAAATCTATCTATCTATCTATCTATCTAACTATCTATCTATCTATCTATCTGTCTGTCAAATGTAATGCTCCTGCAATGTGACAAATGAATATTGAAAACTTTGAATTTTGAACTGCAGCAATTGGCCACAAGAGGGCACCATTTCCAACGTCAATTATTCATTTGAGCATTTCTTTTTTGGCGTTATTGCAGTAAACCGCAACGAAAACCGCATAAATTAAATTAAATTAAATCAACTACATAATTAATATGAAGTCATAAAAGTGTATAATAATTATACATAGATTTAGATTAACTATATTATATCAGTTTATATTATATCATAATTTATACAGTTATAAATGTACATGCACAATAATTATATAAAAATAGGTTGAACTATATTATAGATGAACTATATGTATGTATATATATATATATATATATATGTGTGTGTGTGTGTTATAAAAGTGCATGTATAATAATTATACTATATTACTGATGAACCGTCACAGTGCAGAACACTATATAAGAGGTATGTTGTTACCATATGTTATCTAGATTTATGAAAACTGCAAAAATAAAGTTAAAAAATTAAATCAACTAGGCCTACAAAATTAATATGTAGCAAACTATAAACATGCGTGTATAATAATTATACATAGATTTAGATTAACTATATTATGTCAGTTCAGAACACTGAGAAAACTGATAAATATAATGATGCATTGGGCAATTAGCTTTTCAACATTTTATACAAAGTTATAAAAGTGCATGTAATAATTATATAAAAATAGGTTGAACTGTATTATAGATGAACTTTGAAACATTTCACAACAGCTATTCGTTTGCAGTCTCCTGCATTAAATGCTGAAAGCAATCTACAGCATGACCTCAAATTGTGTGTCTAAGCATTCCTCCATAACATGTTCTAACACACACAGAGTAGGGAATATTAGATCATCTGTTCAAGTGTGCATGATAAAGTTGTTGGAATGCGATCGAATGGTGATTCAAGAAATGCTGTTGCTGCGGGTTTCTTGTTTTCCCACTTTAAATTTAAATTAAATTTATGCATTTAGCAGACGCTTTTATCCAAAGCGACTTACAGTGCATTCAGGCTATACATTTTTTATCAGTATGTGTGTTCCCTGGGAATTGAACCCACGACTTTTGCGCTGCTAACGCAATGCTCTACCACTGAGCCACAGGAAAAAAAAATTAGCCCCCAAACTCCTGAACCCACCCAACTAAAGTGGGGTGGAATTTCCCAATGCTAGTAAACAACTGTAAAAGAGTCTCTGATTTAAAAGCCCCTATCGTGACTGCCAAGTTCCCTGTGAAGATTGCGATACCACTACTGCAGAGTTGACCTAAAACCCAATTCTGAGTCACTCTGAGCCCTCAAGACTTTGACTTTGTGTTTCCCAAGAGACACACACTCCACATCCATCTATGTTTATTCAAACATCCGCTAGGCTGTTCTTCTCTGTATTAAATTATAGCTGTAGCGCCATCTTTTTTTTTTCTGGGAACTTGGAAGAGTGGCAGGATATATGGAAATGAACCATAACAATATGAACAGGAAGGAAGCGTAGGCCGGTCAGTCCTGGGGAACATGGGGAGGGAGTTCAAGTCCAACACTTTCTTTTCGGCTTGCAGTCCCTTGAGATTACATCAGCCACTGCTGCAGGCATGTGCAGACCACAATGGCACTTTCAACTAGATAAACAACTGTCTTAGCAGTTGTCCAAAATGCTAACTTTTTTGAAAAATTTGCTATTTTACACTGAAATAATACTAAATGACAATTTGGTTATTGTAATAAAGGAACAAGATTCACTTTAGAAAACAAATTATTGCTTACGCAGGACAACACAACAGCCCTTACAAAAGAAGAGAATACTAGCATTCAGGTTGAAATAATTAAAAGAAAATAAATAAATAAAAATATTTGGAAAAAAAGTTGTGAAAAGAGACCAGATTTCGATAAATAAAATAAGGCATTAGAAATTTGGCCTTTTTATTAAGAAAAAAATATAAAATATATATCTGTGGGTGCAAGAAGAGTAGCTTTTCTGTGCAGCAAAAATAAAATGCAAAAATTAAAATGTAACTGGGTGGAATTTGGGAGACAGAACTTTGATCAATATAATGATGCAACAGAAAATCCACTCTTCAATTTGGAAATAAAATATTAAAAATGAACTGGGCGGAAGTTGTGAGGCAAAACCCTGATAAATATATCCACTGAATTAGCTTTTTAAAATACAATTTAAAAAAGTAACTGGGTAGAAGTTGCGAGACCAAACTTTGAAAAATATATATGATGCCTCAAAAATGATCTCTTCAAATTTTGAATAAACTTATATTCCTAATGAAAGTTAAAAACGAAAGCGGGGGGGAAAAAGTAGGGCACATCTGGTTTTACTCACAAAGCTTTTTGTGCTGACATACGCACAGTCATATGGAGGGGATTAAAAGGTTTTGGATAAATACCAGGTTTCTGTGTTTGTGCAATAAATTTCTTATAATGGAATTCATGGGGACCAATGCACAGATGAGGCTTTCTCTAAAAATAAACAGTCCGTGTCTAGGTTCTCAGTTTCCTGACTGTAGGTCTGACGTCATGTTGAAGCAAAGCAGAGGGGACGTGCAACTCCAGCCAACTTTCGGCAGGATCAAGCCTGAGACAAGAGCCGCCCCCTCAGCTCCCCCTATCCTTTCTCACAGTCAACAGGAAAGACAGGGCCAGAACTCTGAGAGAGCAGGGAGAGAAGAGACGAAGAGAAGAACATCATACAGAAGATCGCACTAGATGTCCAACAATCTTCCCCCACAGGACAAAATGGACAAGCAAAAACTGAGGGCTGAAATCAGTCCTCGAGTGTCCAAGAACTCTGCGCAGCGCCTAAGCAGGGATCTCACCTGCTCCATCTGCCTGGACCTGTTCAAGCGCCCTGTTTCCTTGCCGTGCGACCACACTTTCTGCGAGGCCTGCATTACGAGTTACTGGAGCGGCCCTCGTGGAAAAGGCCAGGGTGGGTCTGGCTCCTGTCCTCAGTGCCGGAAAGTCTTTCCAGGCCATAGCTACAGACCCAACCGCATCGTGGCCAACATCGTGGAGAGCTACTGCCAGGGGATCGAGGAGAGTGGGGGTTGGCTGACCGGGTTGTCAGCAGACACGGTTCCTCCGACCCCACTTTGCAGCCGACACAGAGAAGAGCTGAAGCTGTATTGTGAGGAAGACCACGAGCTGGTGTGTCTGGTGTGTGGGATCTCTCAGGATCACCGGGCTCACACGCTGGTGTGCGTGCAAGATGCACAGCAGAGATATCGGGTAAGAATCAAAGACACGTTTTCTAACTTCCTCAGCTCAGCTGAAAGCTCATGTTGTTTGTGTTGAACAGGCTTCTCTGACCACTTCAGCAAATGCTCTTCAAAAAGAGCTCAACACTGCTCTAGAGTGTGAGAGAGAGACTGAAGAGGAGGTGAAGAAACTGAAGGTAAGAAGAAACTAAACCTCATGCACACTCTCCAATACCTCTTAAATGGAAAAGCATTGGAAATGATTCCTAATCCTAAACTAACACCTAATCATCTAAATTCTTGACCCTTTCCAGTAAGTAGTAACTTGTAGGTTCAAAATTATAGGCCACTCCAATACCTCTTAAATGGAAAAGCATTGGAAATGATTCCTAATCCTAAACTGACTAACACCTAATCATCTAAATTCTTGACCCTTTCCAGTAAGTAGTAACTTGTAGGTTCAAAATTATAGGCCACCCGAAAATGAAAAGTCTGTCATCATTTAGATTTTTTAAAACCAAGGTTCCAAAAGAATGTTTTTGCAGTGATGCCATAAGAAGAACCATTCCGAGGCTAAACATCACCTCATATTCTCTTGTTTTTGTACCCAGGACCACACTGCAGATCTGAAGCAGAGAATCGAGGCACAGTCTGACTCTTAACTTTTATAAAAAATATCTCTTTGGATTTGAGACTTTAGTCTTTGCAACTTTACAGATCTTCTTTATGCACCAAGAACTTGTAACACTCCAAAGAGAAAGGAAAAATTGAAATCGCATTATATGACCCCTTTAAATAATCACTTCAATAGTTAACTGCTAACAGAAAGCTCTGTGGGATATCACTTGGGTCAACACAGGATACAATGTAATGATCTCACCCTTGCAATAGGAAGATAATGCCATTAGTGCAGCAGAAGGGGATTTTCCAGAGTCGTGGATGAAAAAAGGAGGTGTAGCTTAGTTTCAAACACTGATCTCATGTGGAAAACTTCTGTCCCTGCCTCTCGAACTGAGCCAATTTCATCAATCTCCTTTTTCCTGTCTTTTTTGCAGAGTATAAAGGGCCTGCTTCAAAGGTGAGAGACCTCTATGGATCTGTTACAATTAATATTTTCACGAGGAAGCGCTTGAGTTATTTTTGTGTCTGGGCTTGTGTTGTTTCAAGCAGGCAGCCACCGAAGTTTGAGAAGCCGGCGCTGACGCCACCCAGACTGTGTGAGGGCCGCTTTGCTGGGCCCCTGCAGTACAGAGTGTGGAAGTCACTGAAGGGAAGCATCTATCCAGGTTTGAGAATGATCCTAAATGAAAAATGAAGTTAAATTTGAATTTTCACATGTTGAATCAAGCTGTGTAAATAAACATTAAAGGACTAACCTCCAATAAAGGAATAACCAAAAATGCTGAAAATGTTCTTACCTTCAGGCCATTAAAAATGTAGTTTGTTTCTTCATTGAAACACAATCGGAGACATTTAGCATTACATCCTTCGCTCACCAGTGGATCCTCTGCAGTGAATAGGTGCCATCAGAATGAGAGTCCAAACAGTTGATCAAAACATCACAATAATCCACACCACTCCAGTCCATGTCTTGTAAAGTGAAAATCTTCATATTTGTAAGAAACAAATTTACCATTAAGACATTTTTAACTTTCATCCGTCACTTCCAGGCAAAATACCAGACCAAAATCCAAAATAATAAAAGCAAAATATGGAATTATTATGGATTATAGTTTCATAATTTTGCCAGGAGTTGGTTTGAAGTTAGAAATGTATTAATGATGTTTTTTTTCTTACAAACATGCAGCTTTTCACTTCACAAGACAGTAACTGATGGACTGAAGTCATGTGATTACTTGTAGATTATTGTGATGTTTTTATCAGCTGTTTGAACTGACGGCACCCATCCACTACAGAGGATCCATTTGTGAACAAGTGATCTAATGCTAAATTTCTCAAAATCTGTTCAGTTGAAGAAGCAAACTTATCTGCATCTTGTATGACCAGAGGGTAAATAAATTTTCAGCCAATTTTAATTGATGGAATGCATGAACTAACTCTTCTCTGCTACACTTTTCCCTTTCTAGTTCCCTCAGCCATCACATTTAACTCCAAAACAGCCAACCCCTGGCTCAGTCTTACATCTTCGCTTACCTGTGTGCGCTACCAGACCTTTAACAACGTGGTGCAGGACAATCCACAGCGATTCAATGCTGCGCTGTCTCTCTTGGGCAGTCAAGGGTTCACTAAATGCCGCCACTACTGGGAGGTGGAGGTGTACAGCAGCACCGTGTGGACTGTGGGAGTTGCTCGTGAATCCGTCACGAGAAAAGGCGTCATCAATACCATGCCTGCCAATGGCTTCTGGACGCTCTCACTATCGTATGGAGTTCAGTATATGGCCGGGACGTCTCCACCAACATTGCTGTCTTTGGAAGAGCCACTGGCGAGGATCGGCGTGTATCTGGACTACAAAAGAGGCCTGGTGTCCTTCTACAATGCCGAGAGCATGACGCACCTCTACACTTTCAAGGACATCTTCACCGAGACCCTCTACCCTTATTTTAACCTGGGCTTCCTGGATAAAGTGCATGAAAATGAGCCTCTTAAAGTGTTCCTACCTAAAATCTGATTTTTTTTTTTTCATGTTTTCTTTAATAATATGAATATTTCTTTTTTATATAAACACTAGGCTGGACCTGGATATTTTAAGTTAAGACTTTTTGTTTCCGAGACTTGCCATTTCCAAAAAAAAAAAAAAAACTTTAAAAAAATGGCATATGCAAAATTGTATATGACTATACTATCTTAACATTACAGTGGGTTAGTGGAGGCACATGAAGATGAAACAATCTTCAAAAATGGCTTATGACCCTTTCCCACATTAAAGGATTTTATTTTAGACTACCAGGCATAAGTTACCCCATTACCTGGCAGATATCATATATTCTACACATTTCTGTGATATTCGATTTTATAAACAAAGGGGTGAGGATTTGGCTGGTCAGCATGGTCAAGCCAGCCCCTGCTGGTAGATGTGGTAACTACACTGTTGTGAAAGCAAAAAGCTTTCTCCCTATGTCTCCCTATATCTGACACACCCACTTCAGGTCTTGCAGTCCCCACTAATGAGCTGGTGAGTTGTGTTAGATAAGGGAGAGGAGACATATGAAATGTGCAGTGCTGGGGGTACTTCATGGAGTGGTTTGAGAACCACTGGGCTAATAGGACAATAGGCAGTCTATAGTCTAAAATCTACAAGACTAATGATTTAATATCAAACATGTACAATCCATGAAAGAAATTATTTTTTTTAAAAAACACCAACAAAATGTTCTGCTTCATTTTTACTGTCTGGTAAATATTTAACAAAATCTTTCCCGTCTCTTAACTTCGTAAGAATAATGCAGTTACCATCACTAACCAAAAGATGGTGCAATTGTACTCACGGAAAGAGCGAGCTACCCACGCTGACTGACTGAATCAGCATCTAGTTTTCGCCAACTTTTATAATTATTAGACACATTGACTTTACCCAACAAGTGGCATGAGTCATTAAGTCTTTTAGGAAACTTACACCGCACAATAAGTAACTCTGATTGCTCTTAGGGCAAGTTATTTATTTTTCATTGGCTCAAGTTAAAAAAATATAGATGTGAATCATTACCCTACATTTTTTTAATTGGATGAATGAAACATTTTTTTCACTGTATATACAGGTGCATCTCAGAAAATTTGAATATGAAAAAGTTTTTTTTTGTAACATTTCCAAATATGAAACTTTCATATATTCTAGATTAATTACATGTAAAGTAAAACATTTCAAAAGATTTTTTTTATTTTGATGATTAGAGCTTACAGCTCATGAAAGTCAAAAATCCAAGTAGGCCATCTCAAAATATTAGAATATTTAATTACTGAAAGGGGTGGCTGTTCACAGAGTGCTGTATCAAAGCATATTAAATGCAAAGTTGACTGGAAGGAAGAAATTGGGTAGGAAAAGGTGCACAAGCAACAGGGATGACCGCAAGCTTGAGAATACTGTCAAGCAAAGCCGATTCAAACACTTGGGAGAGCTTCACAAGGAGTGGACTGAAGCTGGAGTCAGTGCATCAAGAGTCACCACGCCACCACACCTGCAGGAAAAGCGCTACCAAGCCACTTCTGAAACAGAAACAACGTCAGAAGCATCTTACCTGGGCTAAGGAGAAAAAGAACTGGACTGTTGCTCAGTGGTCCAAAGTTCTCTTTCCAGATAAAATAAAATGTAGCTTTTCATTTGGAAATCAAGGTCTGTAGTCTGGAGGAAGACTGGAGAGGCACAGAATCCAAGCTGCTTGAAGTCCAGTGTGAAGTTTCCGAGGTCAGAGATGATTTGGGGTGCCCTGACGTCTGCTGGTGTTGGTTCATTGTGTTTTATCAAGTCCAAAGTCAATGCAGCCGCCTCTGATTGCTCTTAGGGCAAGTTATTTATTTTTCATTGGCTCAAGTTAAAAAAATATAGATGTGAATCATTACCCTACATTTTTTTAATTGGATGAATGAAACATTTTTTTCACTGTATATACAGGTGCATCTCAGAAAATTTGAATATGAAAAAGTTTTTTTTTGTAACATTTCCAAATATTAAACTTTCATATATTCTAGATTAATTACATGTAAAGTAAAACATTTCAAAAGATTTTTTTTATTTTGATGATTAGAGCTTACAGCTCATGAAAGTCAAAAATCCAAGTAGGCCATCTCAAAATATTAGAATATTTACATTTGAGTTCCATTAAATGACCATCCCTACAGTATAAATTCCGTGTATCTCTTGTTCTTTGAAACCACAATAATGGGGAAGACTGCTGACTTGGCAATGTTCCAGAAGACAATCATTGACACCCTCCACAAAGAGGGTAAGTCACAGAAGGTCATTACTGAAA
>NW_015644631.1:1601339-1601885 GCF_001515625.1 Sinocyclocheilus rhinocerous | reverse complement strand
GGAATGGTCCAGAAGACGATCATTGACACCCTCCACAAAGAGGGTAAGTCACAGAAGGTCATTACTGGAAGGGGTGGCTGTTCACAGAGTGCTGTATCAAAGCATATTGAATGCAAAGTTGACTGGAAGGAAGAAATTGAGTAGGAAAAGGTGCACAAGCAACAGGGATGACCGCAGGCTTGAGAATACCGTCAAGCCAAGCTGATTCAAACACTTAGGAGAGCTTCACAAGGAATGGACTGAAGCTGGAGTCATTGCATCAAGAGTCACCACATCTTCAGGAAAAGCGCTACCAAGCCACTTCTGAAACAGAAACAACGTCAGAAGCATCTTACCTGGGCTAAGGAGAAAAAGAACTGGACTGTTGCTCAGTGGTCCAAAGTTCTCTTTCCAGATAAAATAAAATGTAGCTTTTCATTTGGAAATCAAGGTCTGTAGTCTGGAGGAAGACTGGAGAGGCACAGAATCCAAGCTGCTTGAAGTCCAATGTGAAGTTTCCAAAGTCAGTGATGATTTGGGGTGCCGTGACGTCTGCTGGTGTTGGTC
>NW_015644631.1:1600329-1601071 GCF_001515625.1 Sinocyclocheilus rhinocerous | reverse complement strand
ATAAATATAAAACGTCGCATTCGAATTGTAGGTGTGCGTCAGACAGCCTTATCAGTGGCGCACGAGATGCAATGACGATGTAAGTGTCGTTGCATTTTAATGCTTTTGTTAGCCTATCCAGTTGAACCCACTAGATGCGGCGCTGCTACGTTGTTCATTCAAAATATTGCAGAAAAAGAGAACAATCAATGCGGGGAAGATGTTGTTTACGTCAAAACCAAAACCAAGCCGTTCACACAGAGCGCATATTTATCGCATTTTCTAGAGGGACATCACCGTTGCACTGCACAAGAGAGCTGCATGTTTAGAAAGCCATGTAAAAAGTTCAACTTTTAAAAAACATGTCTCAAGACTTTATGGCGGTTTTCCCCAACCCACTGCATCTCATGTTTTTAAATGAAGAAAGTACTCTTTGTGATTGGTTTTCGGTCCTTTGTATTAAGCTATACATACATGCATGGTGCTGTTTTTTTTCTAATTGTTTAAGCAAAGTTTATTAATTATATATGGTTTATAAACATTATTTTAAACATTATGCACTTTTTTCAAAGACAGTCGTGTTATTTTATTATTATTATTATTATGCTTTGAAGAAATGTGCATAATATTTTGCTCGATGCGCCCTCTTGTGGCCTCAGGAGAGAAGCCAAAAGCTTTTTTCCCCCTAACTGAAATTATGCCTTTTCAATTCGAATTTAATTCGAATTTTGATCATATTTAAGTAGAAAATTCGAATTTAGTT
>NW_015644631.1:1585757-1600225 GCF_001515625.1 Sinocyclocheilus rhinocerous | reverse complement strand
CATGATATTACTGTGCTTGATTGGCCAGCCAACATGCCTGACCTGAACCCCATATGGAATCTATGGGTTATTTTCAAGAGAAAGATGAAAAACAGTTGATCCAACAATACAGACGAGCTGAAGGCTCAATAGTGCCTTAGCAGTGCCACAGGCTGATCGCTTCCATGCCACACCTCACTGATGCTGGAGTTTGTGCTAAAGGACCCCCGGCCAAGTATTGAGTGCATAAATGAACATACTTTAAAGAACTTGAAATTTTTTTGTTTTGAAAAAACTTTTGTTTTTTATTGATCTTAGGAAATATTCTAATATTTTGACATACTGGATTTTTGACCGAGTAGAGCTGTAAGCTCTAATCATCAAAATTAAAAAAAACAAAAAAACATTTGAAATGTTTTACTTTACATGTAATTAATCTAGAATATATGAAAGTTTCACTTTTTGAAATAAGTTACAAAAAATGAAAGTTTTCACGATATTCTAATTTTTTGAGATGCACCTGTATATATAAAAGAAAAGCAAAAAAAGCAAGTCTAAAAAAGTGAGTTTTAAGCGAGGATTGAAAGACATTTTAAGATTTTACATGTCTAGTATGGTTATGCTGATAAGCTTAAATGTGTCCAAAATCCCTTTAAAACTAGCCAACAGACCAGCCTGACCAAGCTAGGAAACAAAAACATTAACAAATCATAAACAAACTAATTTGTTGTTAGCCAGGTTGGCACACTACTACACATTGGACTATAATAGGTTAAAGTTTCAGGACTACCATAAACTAATCATTACAAACACGTCGTTACGAAAGACCAAGATTTCTGATAAAGTTTGTTCGGTGTACTTACTGTATATACCACTCAATCCTAGCTCATTTTATACACAGTCAAAAGAACGATAAAATAAATGTCATCTCATATGTTTATTAGTCGCATTAACATTTTTGTCTTACAGCTCATTGCTTCAGGTGGACAATTTAATGTCATATAATTTAAGTCTAGTAGTCTGAATAATCATGTACAACTCTCATGTAAGAAATAGTGCTAGAATTGCTTTTTACAAAAGATATAATCCTTGTAATTATCATTAAATTATATTTTATATATTTCCAAACTCAATTACCACCAACTAGATGTGTGGCAATAAAGAACTATGATTGTGCATTTCATTATTTCCTTTTATAATAAAAGAATCATCTAAAAGTCTTTTAGATTCTAGCCTTTGAGTAACTGAAGAGATCTCTAGGAGGCGAAAGTGCATCAGGGACATGTTGAATCTAATTTATCCTTCCTCCTTGACTTGCAGTCAACAAAGCTCTTCATGCTGATAATATCTGCCACTCAGATGTTCCATTTCCTATAGAGTTTTCAATGGATCCTTTGAAGTACGACAAGACAAATTATGTTGCTATATCCCTACATCAAGCTTGTCCTCCCAGCTTTTCGCAGGGGTTTGGTACCACTATGTCTTCTTCTTTGCAGTCTGGAGGGGAGGGAACATGGGGCCTCGGGTGACATCACTAACACAGGTGCGCAGGAGGTATTAGAGGCCCCTGGGTGCTATGTTCTCCAGAGCGCTTCTGTCATGGTGAACTCACTTACTAGTGTGCAAGGTGTCCTGGAACTTGGTGCTTGTGTACCGAACATGGAAACCTTTCTTGTTGATGGTGTCATCTGAGTGAAATTTGATGACAATGGCATCACCAGCTGAGTAGATCTCCTCTGGTGGCTATAAATGATCAAATTATTGAGACATATAAATTGTTGTACTGTAAAATGTATAGACATTTTTAAGCATAATGATTGCTTATGTTTAACAAAGATCTTGAAGTTTTTGCTTTACCCCAGACCCACAGTAACGTCCCAGCCTGGGCGCTTTGACATCAGCGCCATCAAAGAGCTCCACGTAATCATAGCCGCAGTCAGCTTCCTCCTCAGTCTCAAAGGTGTGGAAGATGAGCTCCACCCCGTAGCCCTTCTCCGCTGAGATCACCCACTGGCAGTCTGAAGCTCCGGGATAGTTGTTGTCACCAAACTGAGCGTGGGAATACAGATCCTTGGTCTTTATCTCTGCCTTCAGACTACCGCCACACTCTGAGAACAAGAGCAATTATCGTTAACTGAAATCAAACGTTCATTATGGAGAACCTCAGGACAACACAAAAAAAATACCTGCTGAATGAGAGGCCTTAAAACCCCTCTTCTGTACCGAGTTATCCGAGAAGAACCGCAGGAACATGCTATTGCCACTGGAAATGACAGGCGATGGCTTTTTACTCCCACAAAAGTGACCAAAACTGGTTGCTCTGCCATTTGGGCCATCATATATCTCCAAGTGGTCATAAGCACACTCTTCATGAGCCTCCATGTCTATCTCCTCAAAAGCCTGTGAATAGAGAGAATGCAATTTGAGCTGGCGGAATGGTTTTAACCATTGCTTTGATTACCTGTGTATACTCTATCTTTAACCACTCATTTTGTCTGGCTGAATGATGCAATTACCAGTTTAATGCGGTGGCCTGGGGTGGTGGATAGGGTCCATGTGCAGGCCTTCTTGCTGGGGTATTTATCTGGCCAGTTTGGACTTGTGATGATACCGGAAACACTGGTAATGACCCGATCACAGCCCACTAAAAGCACAAATCCAAGATAAAAATGATTGTTGGGAATCCAGAATTAGGATTGCTGTAAAGACTAAGACACATTAAAAAATATATTGTCTATAAGCTTATGTCTTATTTTCATAATTCTAAATCTAACTCTAAATAAAATACATATAAAATATTTCATGAGATTCATATGGATTCATTTTACAATGCCTTTATGACCTATTTGGATCTTTTAGCCTTTTCTTTACCTGGATAATAGAGGGTCAAAAGAGGGACAGACACCACCTCGCAAATTTCATTAAAATTATCTTAATTTGTGTTTTGAAGATTAACCAAAGTTGTTATGGGTTTGGGACAGCATGAGGGTGAGCAAACGGTGACATTTACTTATTTTGGGGTAAAAATATCCCTTTCAAATTCAGGTTTAATGAGTTTACAAAAAGCAAAAAGAAGTGTTTTTATGCACTCAGGGCAGGGCAGCCTTGGAGCAATAACGAAACTGCACGAAAAAAATACATTTTTACCTCTGTATCAGTATCTATATGACTTCAAAAAGAATACAGAGCTTTGAACTATTTAATTTTGACATTTTGTGTTAAAATGCAAATGAATGCCTTCACAAAACATCAATGTGTTTTAGATTTACCAAATAATTGTTTTCTTACCCTTCTAATCAGTTTATTTCACACATGACAAATATTTTCCAATACAGGAATGATTGGTAATGTGATGTGAAGCCAAACCTTCTTTGCAGTCATGTTTATTGCTGTGCAACACAAAGCCGCTGCGACACTGACAGCTGTAGCTCCCAAACGTGTTCACACACTCATGCTGGCAACCTCCATTCTCCCTAGAACACTCATCCATGTCTGCCAGAGAAAAAGAGGAAGTACATTATTATTTAGTCTGCTGATTGACACAATATGCCCAACTGCATATATAACAGTCAAACGGGAGTCTACAACATTCATGCATGCTATTAAAGGAACCTTGACAGTTCTGCACATCCCCACAGACTTCCATTGTATGTGAATTACTGTAAATGTGATTTTTGTTGGACAGAAGGACAGAATGACATTACTTTCTGAACTTACTTGTATTGAACCCAGGATTCTGTCAGAAAAAAAAGTCAAGTCTTTCTGAAACATATGAATATTGTTCATTAGCTGATTATCGGCAAGTTGCAAAGGACAATCGCAGGTCATTCTCACCAGAAAAGAACTGAGCTTTGAAGCCTCTCTTGGACACGGTGTTGTCTGATTTGAACTCAACGCGCATACTGTTGAGTTGGGACGTGATCGCCTCTGGTTTCTCTGTGCCACAGAATTTCCCATGAAGCTTCGCATCTGTGGACAGGCCGCTGTGTACTTCAACGTAATCATATTTACAAACCTGCGAACAGAGGAGCTCATTACATTGTCACTGTGGTCAAAAGATTATTTGGTCTTGGCAACCTTGTTACAAGTCACACAGTCTCCAGCATAGTCAGCTTACATCGTTCCCTTCGATCTCAAAAGCATCGAAAAGCAGAGTGATGCGGTACTGCACTGGGGCAATGAGCTGCCACACACAGTTCTTGTTAGGTGGGTATTCCTGCGGCCATCCTGGACTAGTGAAGGAGCCATTGAGTTTGGAGATGAATCCACCACAGGCAGCTGCTGGGATCAGATGGAGGAGCCATTATTATGCTGCTGTCTTGACTGCCAAGCCAACAAGCAAAGAGACACAAATAACAGAAATCTTCCAGTTTTCAGCAACACAATTTTTAAAGGGGTCATATGATGCTGCTAAAAAGAACATTATTTTGTGTATTTGGTGTAATGAAATGTGTTTATGCGGTTTAAAGTAAAAAAAACACATTATTTTCCACATACTGTACATTATTGTTTCTCCTCTATGCCCCGCCTTTTTGAAACGCGTCGATTTTTACAAAACTAATCGGTCTGAAAAGCGAGGTGTGCTCTGATTGGCCAGATATCCAATGCGTTGTGATTGGCCGAATACCTCAAGCGTGACACGGAAATGTTACGCCCCTCACCATACTGTCGATGCCGTGTCCCGGCCGGAGCGGCGAGACAAAAACATTAAAACCCATTACAAACGAAGCATTTGTTGCATCCAGTGGGGACATAAATACGGATTATAATGACTTATACTGTCTTTTTACGCATTGCGTTGCATCGCGCCACGTAAACAAAACCATGTCTGCATTTGTGATCGGAGAAATGACAAACAACAAGCACTACTCTACACTGCCCAAAACTCGCGTTTGAATCATCAGTGGCAAATCCTTTAAATGAAAACGTACTTACGTGAGTCAGAACTGCCGGCATTTTAGTCTAACGTAACTCTCCCAGGATCAGTAAACAGTCCTCCATAAAATGTGCTGCACACATCTGGATATTTGGGTTAAACTGTTCTGGAACAGTGTTGTAAATACAACTTAACCACTGATTTGTAGTCGTGTCCTCTTTTGGAAGACCAAACAAAGTAGTTTCGCTTTCACAACGAAAAACACAGCGGCCTAGCGTGAGCGAAAGCCCCGGCTTAGCCTGAGCTGAAGCCGGGCAAGAGTGAGCTGAGGCGGCGGGGTCGAGAACGGCGCGCCCGGCGGATCCGACGAATGACCGGCAACCACATGTGACGACCCCGGGCTGGACTCCGCTATCATTTCTACTCTACACTGCTCAAAACTCTCGTTTGAATCGTCAGTGGCAAATTCTTTAAATATAAAAAAAACTTACTTACAGTCACTGAGTCAGAACTGCCGGCATTGTAGTCTACTCTACCAGGATCAAGACACAGTCCTCCCTAAAATGTGCTGCACAGGCGGTCCCGGTGAAGGAGCGGTGAAAACGGTGAAAGCCGATCCGGCCATCCACAGCGCGAAGTTGATTTATTTTCTCAGCGACCAGCACGGATCAGCTCTAGGCATGACGAAGCGGATATCGTAAAGTAGTTTCGCTTTCACATGAAACACACAGCTCTTCACGACATGGCGGCGGCAACAATACTACAGCGAGAATAAAAGTTATGCAAATCTTCCCACATCGTGACGTAGACATGTGGGGGCGTGTTAGAACGAGCCGTTTTAGGTAGGCGTGGTTAACTCTTAACTTTTATAAAGAATATCTCTTTGGATTTGAGACTTTAGTCTTTGCAACTTTACAGATCTTCTTTATGCACCAAGAGCTTGTAACACTCCAAAGAGAAAGGAAAAATTGAAATCGCATCATATGACCCCTTTAATCTTCTAAGATCTAAAGAAAACTGAATACAAGCATCTTAAACACTTTATGGCTTTGAATGGCAAATTCCATGTAATGCAGAAAAGTTTGCTTGGTTTAATATGAACAGCGCCGAACCAAGATGTCTTTTAGAACTTCATACTCCTAGAAGGAGTCAAGTGTCTTTGTTGTTATCTTTGCCAAGAAAATCAATCTCAACAGAGAGCTCCTAACATTGAGAGGAGAGATCTCTTTCTCTAATTTCTGTGTGTGCTGGTTTTCTTATGAGGTATATTCAAGCACTGTTTGCAGCATCAATAGTCCTTCTTTGATTATCACACATGCACCAGAAAAAAATTAGACATGGATTGACCAAAATTCCAAGGGTTATGCATCCGACTGAATAAAACACAACATTTTTCGTTAGTTCAAAAAAAATTAATACATATATATATATATATATATAAACTACGAGCATGCTTGTCAGATCAGTGTCACGTTCAGCAGCGGCAGCGGCAGCTCTTATAGTAATAGCAGTTAAATAACCTAATACCCCAGCTGCTGTGATGTCTGATGTGAAGAACAAAAGAAAAAAAGAGGAAATCAATAACTTTTGTAGCTTTAAAGATTCTTCTATATTTAATTTATAAGTTAGTGTTTGATAACTTTATTCAATTTCTGTACATTTCCTACTTGCTGAAGGCCACAGGTAAATGCAAACCACCTCAGATGATGCCAACCCTGAAACAACATAAACTACCCAAATTTAGCTACAAGTTTGATTGCAACATATAATCATTGCTGTTAAGTGTTCATGGTCTGTTTGATTACGTCATTAACTGAATTTTACCGTACATTTCTGCCATATGTACATCAATTTGACAGTCACCACTGACAAGCTACTACTAAATATATTGTAGAAACTTAATTTGCTGTAAAGCTGCTTTGCAACGATTTGTATCGTGAAAAGCGCTATACAAATAAACTTGAATTTAATTGAATTGAAATATGACATTTATTATAATGGGTTTATGCGAAGATTGTTTTAAGTTCACTTAAATTAGAAGTTGTAATTTTTTTTAAAGTCTAATAAATGTTCAAATTGATAGCTCTCAATTATACTGTAATTTTAGTATAGTCAACATTACATATAGTCAATGGTTAAATATTAGGGGGGAAAACTATTTCCTAGAAGACATCAATAGTATTGGTATCAGTGATACTCAGCCATAAAAAAAGATTGCATTAAACAAATATTAAAAATATACTGTCTTTATGTTTTCTACACTAATTTTGAAGACTGAATGTGAAATTATTGCAATATAAAAGTATATTTTAAAACTTTAATGTTAGGTGGAATTAATCGTGATTAATCATGAAATCATGATAATTAATATTTTTTAATTGTTAGATAGCACTAATATATATATCATAAAATGCTTAGGAATTACAACCATTTTTTTCACAGTCACCCCCCCCCACCCATTTTCAGTGGCTCTAATGTAATTGGACAAATAAATATAATCATAAATATAATTATCATTTTTAATATTTTGTTGAGAATCCTTTGCAGGCAAAGAGTGCCTTAAGTCTGGAACTCATGGACATCACCAGAGATGTCTGCTCCACTATGTTTCACAGCGATGTTGTATGCACCTTGTGGTGAACCTTCTGTGTTTGCTCTCGTGAAGTCTTCTCTTGATTGTAGACTTTGACAGTGACATGCCTACCAACTGGAGAGTGTTTTTCTCTTGGCTGAATGTTGTGAAAGGGTTTTTCTTTACCATGGAGAGGATCCTCCGTCACAGCCATATCACCCTGCAGCCCAAGACTGGTTGCCCACTGAAGCTAAGCAGGGTTGAGCCTGGTCAGTACCTGGATGGGAGACCTCCTGGGAAAACTAGGTTGCTGCTGGAAGAGCAGTTAGTGAGGCCAGCAGGGGGTGCTCACCCTGTGGTCTGCGTGGGTCCTAACGCCCCAATATAGTGATGGAGACACTATACTGTCAAAAAGCACCGTCCTTCGGATGAGTGTGCGCGCGTGTGAGTGTGTGTGTGAGAGAGACAGGGACACATCACAGTGGAGTCAGCTGTCTTAACCATGGATTGTGTACTGCATCATTACTGTGTCTGTCACGTGACTCTGTTCCCCTTTCGGGCTTGAACTGATGGTAAAACTAATGACATTATTTATCTTTACATTGTCTTTACATTTATTTTGAAAGATGAAGCTCACGATTATGGTAAGGGGCGTTACATTTCCAACGAGTGCTTGCGGTGTTCGGCCAATCACAATGCAATGGGTCAGCTGGCCAATCAGAGCAGACTGCGCTTGTCGGAAGGAAGGACTTTGTAGAAAACGAAGCGTTTGAGAGAGGCGGGGCATATAGGACCTACAATAATGTACAGTATTTGAAAAATAATGTGTTTTTTGAACATTAAAGCATGTCAACATATTCTGTTACACCAAATACACAAAATAATGATCTTTAAAAAAGCATCACCCCTTTAATGCAACTGACAGAAAATCCTGCCACGCCACAGAGCACCATTTGCATAGTTTTCCATTAATTTACATTATATTTGTCCCAAATCATTGTTAATGTACATAATGACTTCACCCTAGGCTGTAAAATTGTGCAATGAAATGTTTGTCTTTCTGTGGCTCTAATAAAATATGCTTCATTTAGAGAGCTATAATATAGATTGCGCTTTCTTTTTTCCGTTTTTGCTACTTTGTTCATTCTTGAAGTAAACTTTTGCCAATTTGGTGATTAAATAAACTGTTTTAGACCATTGCTTGAATTGAACGCGACGCGTCCGGTGTGTGTGCGATACCTGCAAGTTGTCCTAGACGCAGTGTTGCGCTTTTGCCCAGTGTGTGACTGCCATATTTTGTTATTTTGATTAGATAAACATCAGGTGTTCTAAAATAAAAGCAAATAAAGTGTGAGAGTATACATACAATATCCATATGTATGTCATTTCAATGTTATGGCCTGTGTTTAGATATTTAAAGATGGCCATCTTTAAACATGGCTGTTGAAATTAAATGGTAATATAAGTATATGGCTATATAAGTATTGTTCCTCGTTGGAGTGTGTTAATTTAAACATTTACTATTGCGAATACATTTTTACATTTTAAAGTTTCTTCAGTTAACATTAGTTAATAAACTATGAACAAACTTTAATGATCAATATAATAATTCATATTAATATTTTGTATTCAATTACAAAGTTTAGATATGCATTAATATATGCAACTGTATTAAACCAACTTCTATAAACATACAGAATTGTTTGTATATATGTATTTGTAGAAAAAAATACATGTCTATCTTTTGTATCTTTGATTTACTTATACGATATCAACATGCACTGACAGTTTTTAGCATGATACATATTTTTATGGGCTATATATGTTAATGTATGAAATTGCTTTTTGAGTATATGTTCTTAAATTTAAAATATGCATGTGTTAATGTATGTATGAATATCTCTGTAATATGTACATATATTACATTTGCATATGGGAAGGCCTGAGAATAACAGGTAGAACATGATCTCACATTCTGTTTTAGCCATTATGATTAATAAATACAACTGGATACCACAGTTTACCCTTCCTGCGGCAATATGTTATCATAATCAGCCTATTAGAATGATTTCTGAAGGATTGTGTAACACCGAAGACTGCGGTTATGCTGCTAAAAATTCAGCTTTGCCATCATAACACAATTTAAATTACATTTTAAAATATATAAAAAAATAAACAGTTATTTTAAATTGCAATAATATTTCTGAATTGTGTGTATAACAGACTTGTGTATGGATTAACTGGTTCTCGCCATGAATATAGCCATAGATGCTGGAATGGCGTTAAGAAGAAAATAAACAAACATTGTATTTTTGATTAAATAAATGCAGCCTGGGTGAGCATAAGAGACTTAAAATTATTTTTAAAAAGCTTGAATGAATCCAAACTTTTGACTGGTAGTGTCCCAGAATAATAGCTTTAGATTACTGCTTAAATGTGAGGTAGATATAACTAGGGTATTCTGTGTGGTTTTTAGCGCATTCGTTTACTTTAACAGGTTTTGGTATCACCTGCGCAGCTGCGGCGGTCCGGGGCGAGCTCATAGCCAGGGTCGCAGGCACAGTGGTAGCTGCCCAGGGTGTTGACACAGCGCTGCTCACAGTGACCATTATCAGGCCTGGAGCATTCGTCAATCTCTGCATTACAAACAAAACTCAAGGTCAGAAGGTCACAAAGGAGACAAAGCAGTCAATATATAATTCAGGAGTGTCACCTTTGAAGAAATTAGCTGCAAACCCAGCTTTGTTCACCGAACCGTCAGATACAAACTTCATCCACAGCTGGTTGGAGCTGCTCTTGATATCGTCTGGCTTTGCGTAGCCACAGAAGCGGCCCAGTAGAGGGCTGTTCTCGGAATCACCATCTCGCAGTTCCAGGTAGTCATACGCACAGTTGTCATGTTTCTCAATCTGAGTGTGAAAGCAGAGAAAAGGGTCATGATAGAAATGTTACTTGTGGCACCTCTCTGCCCGAAAATTCAATAAGAATGCTTCACTGTCAGTACTGCTAATCAGCACTTGTGATGCCATGACAAGAAGCTGAAGCCACAATAAATCACAGGCATTTCCTCGATTTGTGTGTTCTGCTCTGCAATGACTAACATTTCATGACATTTCCGAATTCCCTTTCTCTTCCCATCATTAAATGCTCTCTCTACACATTCCTCTACAATAACACTTCATTCAATAACGCTCAAAAGTGTTTGCAGTGTGCTTTAAACCTTAAAAGTATATTTAAAAAAAAATTTACTTGCAGATAATATTAATGAAATGAAAGTGTACTTAAAGGGAGTACACTTTGATTGCTGTATTTCATAACTCACTTTTGAAATAATGTCATATTAAAAGTTGTACATTTTTTGTGTACATTTTAAACCATTGTTTTCATAATCATTTAGCCATGCGTAAATAAAGTACACTTATTTTGATTTTGACTAACATACTAAAGTACATGTAAAGTACTTGATTATAAGTCTAACTACTGTGATATTTGATATTAAATTTCAAGTTAAAATATCATATACATTAAATTGCAACTTCGTTATTACAAATTTGTAATTTAAATATTTTTAAAAACAACAGAAATTGAAGTACACTTTAACCATATTTCAAAAACAATAGAATTATGAAATTAAATATAAGTACATCTTTATATTTAATTTCATAATTCTATTGTTTTTGAAATATAGTTAACTTTCTACCTGAAATAAGTGTACTTTCTACCTCAATTTCTGTTAATAATTTCTTAAGTCCTACTAAAAAACGTCCTACTTAAAAAGCACTCGAAGTTTGAGCTAATTTCATTTAATATCAAGCTAAATTATAATAAATTTTGATTAATTGCAATTAACATGCAATTAGTTATCCAGAAACTACATTGTTTGCACTTAAGTATATATAATTTCCAAGTACTCTTTTTAACAGGAATAAATTACATTTTTAAATATACTCAAATAGTAAGCAGTTATTTTAAATAGTAAAAATATTTCACAATATTACTGCTTTTGCTGTATTTTGGATCAAATAAAAGCAGGCTTGGTAAGCAGAAGAGAATTCTTTAAAAAACATTAGAATTTTGCTGTCCAAAAACTTTTGACTGATATAATATAATATAATATAATATAATATAATTTAACCCATTAATGTGAAATGGTGGTAAACAGGGACATGCAAATTGGCTGATATTTTATTGTTTCGATTTATTTTGCTTTATTAATTAAAAGGTTCAGCATTCTGTCAATTATATCAACAGTAGTCATGGGGACACACACATGTTGTACAAATGACAGCATTGTAATGTATATTTTTGTGCTCTCACACACTGCTGTCTGAGGCTAGTTACAGAACATCACATGACAATAACGCACCCTACCTCAAACGACTGGAAGACGAGGCCCACATGAAACCCCTGGGGTACGATGATCTTCCATGTGCACACTTTATTAGGCCGATAATCATCAGGGTAATTGGGTGACTCGATCTGTCCACTGTCTCGTCTCACTTCACCTCCACAAATAGCTGAATCCATGGACAAGACATCACTTATTATTACAGGGGAACAGATGAGCCTCTCAGCTGGTGATGAGTGGACTTATACCTTCATAGACAGCAGAGAAGCCTTTCCCCACCCAATTACTGCTGCTGCTGAATTCAATCCACAGTCGACTGTCAGTGGACACGATGGCCTCGGGTAGCTGGTCTCCACAAAAACGGCCTGAAGCAAATGCAACAAACTGATCAAAGATGGGGCTCCACTTTGTTTCAGATTGTCATGGACAGGGTTGATTGAATATTCAGTTATCTGTTGTGACACATTTGCATATTCTTTTTTTTTCAGTAATTAAAAAAGCAAAATAATTTTTTATTTATCAAAACAAAAAAATAATAATAATTAAAAGGCATTTAAGACAAAGAAATGCAGAAATGATCTTAATAATAAATACGAGAACCTTTCAAAGGTGCATTTCTCCAGTATCCATCACGAATCTCCACATGGTCGTACCAGCACAAGTGACTTCTGTACAGATCCATTGAAGTAAAATTAAGAATGATCTAACAAAGAGAACGAAACACAGACAAAAGGAACGAGAAGTTGGAAGTCAAAAAAGGTTACCTACACTACCGTTCTTAATTTTTACTGAAGTCTCTCACGCTCACCAAGGCTGCATTTATTTGATCAAAAATACAGTAAAAACAGAAATATTATTTAAATAAAGTATTCTATTTTCAAATATTTTAAGCTGAATTTTCAGCATCATTACTCCAGTCTTCAGTATCTCACAATCCTTTAGAAATCATTCTAAAAGGTACGTTTTTTTATTTATTGTTTATTTTATTACAATTCAATTGGTTGTGTTAAAGAGAAAATAAAACAATACAATTTTACTGACTGGTGTAATGTAACATCCAGCTCATATATGTGTTTCTGCATATCAGCTCATGTATATGATTCTGTGTCAAGTTCTTCTACCTTCTCCCCAGGCGTGACCGATATCCTCCATATACAGTGAAGATATGCAGCATACCCATTAGGGAACCCAGGGGAGGAGAAGTTTCCAGTGCTGTCCTGAAGGCTCTCGCCACATCCTGTGCACAAACCAGAGTCGAAACCACATCGAGACAAACTCACAGATGCTTGACCTGGAAACCAGATCCTCTTATTGGAAAACAGTAGGAGTTTTCCAGATGCTAAGGTCAGTTTTAGGGATCACGCTTTTATTTTGAAGTGGGAAATCAAAATCATTCCAGCTGAGATCAAAGGAGATGACTGGAAAAACAAATGTTCTATGATAGGGGATAATAATACAGCTGTTTCATTCTCCCATTTTACAATTAAACTGATGTCACAAATGCATATGTCAAAAACACTCCAAACTTTGTAAGCAAGAGCCGAAGGAAATCTAAAAAGCTGGCTGCTTCTTCAAACGGTCGTTCAGTGATGCAAGATTGGCTGCTACAGTACAAAGATGCCTGACGTAAGGGCCACTTACTTGGACACTTATATAATTTTCTAGTTTGAGCGATGTCCCCTTTGCTCAGTCTCGTCCGCTGCCCGATGGGAGGTCGGTCTCCATCAACTTCAAACTTTGGCAGCATGGTATCAAGATAGGTGCCCCTATTTTTCACAAAAGCACAAAAGCAACAGCACCCCAATTATTTGTGAGTGAAACAATAAAGAATAGTAAGATAAAACACATTAAAGAATAGTAATACTATGCAGTATTATTGTGAAATATTATTGCAATAAAAATGTTTTCTATTTTAATATTTTAAAAAGCCATTTATTCTTGTGATGTCTTGAGTATAGTCAAAGCCAATATGGCCGCTCTATCGAACAAAGCCCCGCCTTCTGAGCAAAAGAGCCAATCCCTAATCGGTAAAGTCAGCACGTCACTGCAGCTGCTGTCAGAAGTCCCGGTTGCTATAGAAACAGTCAGCATTCGGAGACGTGCCCTTGGTGCACAGTTTTGGAGAATTTGATGTTTCCCCATTCTGAGAGATAGGATCTGCACTTGCATGCCCGAGAGGTATTTTAAAGATGGCCGCCGAATGACATTGCCTTAAAAGGGACTTTGGTATAGTCTTATTTTAGTAAAATTGACATGCTATTAGTTTTTTGTTTATAATTTGAATGAGATTGTTTACATTTTCTGTTTTCATTTTCATTTTAGTTAGTTTTAATAATAAAGTTAGTCATTTTTATTAGTTTTTACAGTTAAGCCCCGCTAGACACCAAGAACGATAACTATAAAGATATAGTTCTAAAAATCATTCTCAATATTAAAGAATAGCAGAGTCCACACCACAGCTATAACGATAAAGGCACAGAGAAACGATATCGTTGGAATCACTTTCAGAACTATTTTTTTTCCAGCTGATACAAACATTGACACCCAATCAGAATCCATCCTGCTATAACGATCTCGAGAATTTAAAGCGGCAGACGAGCGTGCGCTTTGAATAAACAAGACGATATCTTCCGCTGGTGTGGACGCTAATATCGTTATCTTTATAGTTATCGTTCTTGGTGTGAACGGGGCTT
>NW_015644631.1:1566638-1584760 GCF_001515625.1 Sinocyclocheilus rhinocerous | reverse complement strand
TATAAAGATAACGATAAAGATATAGTTCTAAAAATTTTTCTCAATATTAAAGAATAGCAGAGTCCACACCACAGCTATAACGATAAAGGCACAGAGAAACGATATCGTTGGAATCACTTTCAGAACTATTTTTTTTCCAGCTGATACAAACATTGACACCCAATCAGAATCCATCCTGCTATAACGATCTCGAGAATTTAAAGCGGCAGACGAGCGTGCGCTTAGAATAAACAGACAATATCGTCTGCTGGTGTGGATGCTAATATTTTCTTATAGTTAGCTGTAGTTAAAGTATAGTTAAAGATAGCTATATCTTTATAGTTATCGTTCTTGGTGCAGTTTTTAAACTATGTAGTTAAACTAGTTTTAGTTCAACTTGAAAATGTTGCTTTGACAACTAGCTGAAATAAAATATTTTTTTCAAATATTTTATTTTATTAGTAAATGTTTATTTTGATTCAAGTTTCAAAAATGATTTATGGTTTTAGTTTTAGTTAACATGATATGTGTCCAAATACATTTTGGGGCCACTGTACATGATAATGACATCAGAGATCCAGCTTGCACCACTCAAATATGAATCACATTTGATTGGCACTTATCCACTACATATAGTCTTTCTCTCTGCTGTTCTGAGGACAGAATGATTGCTCTTTTCTCTCGTCCAGTTCCCATGACGACAGCACCCTGAATGGGCAGCATGTGGATGCAGATCAGTCAGAGCGGAGTTTAAAGCATTGCCTCGCTGGACTGCGACTCCCTGGAGCCCACCCTGCATGCCAGAGAACAACGGCACTCCAGCCCCTGCAATTGTCCAGGACAAAAAGCCTGGAAGAGCTTTATTTGTTTTGGCCTAATTCCAGGATCCCCCAACTGCAAAATTCTGGAGGTAAAACCGCACAATGTGAATATTCTTGGTTTAGAGGCCAGAAGGAGAGGGGCCACTTTGCAAAACACTAAAAATAACAATCACAGAGAAACCAAGCCAGCTTCCCACAAACCATTGCGCTACTAATTGATGTGAAGTTTTTCTCAGACTCTGACTACGGCTGTTAGAAGATATAGAAGACATTAACCACAAGCATTTTGATCAAAACAATTTCCACACACTCAGAAAAAAGGGTACAAAGCTGTCACTGTTGCGCTACCCTAAGGTACAAAATTGAAAAGGTACATATTTGTACCTTATATGGTACCTCAAAGGTTCATATTAGTACTTCAAAAGTAACCTTTTGAAAGGGTACCACATCAATTTTGTACCTTTTTTTTCTGACTGTGCATGACATCAAGGAATTTTTAAAATAATTTTAAATCAAACTGGTTTGCTAGTGAATATTTTCTGAATACGTTTGAGTTATTAATAAAATTAATAGAGCTGATTAATATAACTTTCTTAGTCTAATCCAAATGCAAAGTGCATTTGGATTTGACTACAGCATTATCCTCACTGTTTCCAAACTGTTTGCGAGTTTGGTCAATTCAGAGCAACTTTGTGAGACCCAAAACAACTGACCAAAGGACACTCTACCTAAAAGTCTATCTGCATTTCAGCCTTGGCTCCTTGTCTGAATTCCTTCCTGCTTGTCCTAAACAACGGGCCCCCTCAAAGCAGCTGGCTGGATCTCCATTCTCAAGCCACTAACAACAGGTTAGTCAGCAGTCTGTGACAGCGCCAAGTCCTCAAATCCTGCTCTGTCCCATCAGCTCAACGCTTGTCTTAAAAACAAGACAGTAACACATGCAATAATGTGCCTGTCTTTTATAATTAGTGTAGAAATTAATATTTGCATTTTTATTTTTGGTTAAAGGGGTCATATGATGCGATTTCAATTTGTCCTTTCTCTTTGAAGTGTTACAAGCTCTTGGTGCATAAAGAAGATCTGTAAAGTTGCAAAGACTAAAGTCTCAAATCCAAAGAGATATTCTTTATAAAAGTTAAGAGTCAACCACGCCCTCCTAAAATGGCTCGTTCTAACACGCCCCCACATGTCTACATCACTATGTGGGAAGATTTGCATAACGCCGCACAAATGTTCACGCAAAGAAAGAAGGCATAACTTTTATTCTCGCTGTAGTATTGTTGTTGCCGCCACCGCCATGTCGTGAAGGCGCTGTGTGTTTCGTTGTGAAAGCGAAACTACTTTGTTTGGTCTTCCAAAAGAGGACGATATCCGCTTCGTCATGCCTAGAGCTGATCCGTGCTGGTCGCTGAGGAAATACATCAACTTCGCGCTGTGGATCGCCGGATCGGCTTTCACCGTGGACGAAGTGGAGTCCAGCCCGGGGTCGTCACATGTGGTTGCCACAAGCCCGCCAACCGCTCCTTCGTCGAATCCGCCGGCCGCGCCGTTCTCAGACCTGCCGGCCTCCGCTCACTCTAGCCCGCCGTGTGTGACGCTGTGTTTCGTTGTGAAAGCGAAACTACTTTGTTGGCCTTCCAAAAGAGGACACGACTAGAAATCAGTGGTTAAGTTGTATTTACAACACTGTTCCAGAACACTTCAACCCAAATATGGTAAGGGGTGTAACATTTCTGTCTCACGCTTGAGGTATTCGGCCAATCACAACGCACTGGATAGCTGGCCAATCAGAGCACATCTCGCTTTTCAGACCGATGAGCTTTGTAAAAATCGACACGTTTCAGAGAGGCGGGGCATAGAGGAGAAACAACAATGTACAGTATGTGGAAAATAATGTGTTTTTTTAACCTTGAACCGCATAAACACATTTCATTACACCAAATAATGTTCTTTTTAACAATATCATATGGCCCCTTTAATACATCGGAGAATAAATAATGGTTGATTTTTCAGTCAACATACAGAGTATAATTAAAGTGTCAACGGGAGGCTTCGTAATCAGATTGAAGTGGTATTTAGCAGAAATTGTATTCATTTAAACAATGTAAAAAAATTGAATTTATATAGTGTTGTCATTTCTTTATAATTATTTGAGATACATGCTAGCAATTTCTGAGTGAAAATTGTTTCTACACCAAATATTTTCAGTATATGTTATATATTATCCAATTATCTCTAAAATAACAGCATCTACTTGTGTACAGGTTACATTAAAGTCCTATGAATCCAAACCTGGAAAAGGTGTTTCTGGCATAATGCATGATACTGTCAAAGTCGTAAACCTCTCCAAGCGAATCCACATCATCTGGCTCCATCTTTATGAAATTATACTCCTGACCTGTAAAGTGCAACATCGGCTTCATCACACTTCTACGGAATCTCACGCAATTATGAATTATTCTGGGTTTGAGATATAATACAATGCATAAAAGTTATGATTCTGGCAACTATGGGCATATACAGGAGAATTAGAAGTCATTCTACAGTTATGTAGTAGAGGTTTTGATAGTTACTGTACCTGGCTGGATGTTTTCTCGAAATATATCAACATGCTCGTCCCGGTCGGGTCGTGTGTGCTCGTGCCAGAATCCAATGACATGCCCGAGTTCATGCACCACGATGCCAAACTTGTCACAGTTCTTCCCGATAGATATAGCCTGTGGACCTCCACCTCTCCGCCCGACAAATGAGCAGCACCTTTTTTTTTTTTAAACAAAGCCAACCAGGAGTTAGAAAACACTTTTGTACCTATTTTGTAGACACATTTTGTAAACAAATGGTGAAACTAATGTTTAGTTTGTATTTGTATAGTTACTTTCTTCACTGTTGCAGAAACAACATTAAACAAGTTTTCGTACGGAAGAATTTTAGCCAGAGGTTAATTAAATATCATCTGAGTGGTTTGAGGTCAGTAAGATTTTCCTTTTCATTTTTTTTTTTTAAATTGATACTCTTATTGAGTAAATACACATTAAACTGCTAAAAAAAAAAACGACAGTAAAGACATTTACTGTTACAAAATATTTCTATTTCAAATGAATGCTGTTCTTTTGAAATTTCTGTTCTTTAAACAATCCTGAAACATTCATCACAGTTTCCACACAAATATTTAGCAGCACAACTGTTTTCAACATTGATGATAGTATGTTTCTTGAGCAAATCAGCATATTAGAATGATTTCTGAAGGATCATGTGACACTGAAGACTGGAGTACTGACTGCTGAAAATTCAGCTTTGCTCTGACAGGAATAAAATATTTTTCAAAATATATTACAATGGAAAACGTGCATTTGAAATTGTAATAATATTTTCACCGTATTATTTTTACTGAATTTTTAAGCAAATAAATATGGAAGCTCATTTCCACCACGTAAGAATTTTTTTTTTTAGGTTAAACACCCGAAATTATGACATACGTAAGTCATAATTACGAGATAAAAATTCGAAATGATGACTTTAAAAGTCGAAAATATGACTTCCTAAGTTGAAATTATGACTTTAAAAGTCATAATTACGAGGTAAAAAGTCACAATTATGACTTAAGCCATTTATGAGATAAAAAGTCGAAATCATGATTTAAAAGGTCAAAATTCTGAGATAAAAAGTCAAAATTATGACTTTACAAATCGAAATTGACTTAATGACTTTAATAATAAAAGCATATGCCATTTACAGACAAGCAGAACATACCCCAGAATATGAACGCATCGCGTTGAGTTGCACGTTAAGCGTTTTCTTGGGGTAGAACATGGTTTAATGGAAGAAGACTAAATCTGGTATACAGTTTATTAATATATATATTATGTTCTACACCAAGAAAACGCTTAACGTGCAACTCAAATCATTGTGTTCATATTCTGGTGGTATATTCTGCTTGTCTGTAAATGGTATATGCTTTATTAATAATGTGTGAACTGAAATTGGTCTTACAAACTGTTTTAAGCCAAGTTAATTCGCTTTAGAATGTCCCGTTTATCATTAGACCACTATCCTGTGACCAATGTGCATATAAAGATGAAATATCATTGTCAATTTTGAATTGTAAAGTCATAATTTCGATTTAGGAAGTCATATTTTCGGCCTTTAAAGTCATAATTCAACTTAGCAAGCCATAATTTAGATTTTTTATCTCGTAATTATGACTTAAGTATGTCATAATTTCAAGTTTTTAAGGCCTTTTTTTTTTTTCTTACGTGGCGGAAATGGGCTTCCATAAATAAACACATCCTTGGTGAGCATAAGACAATTAGAAATTGAATGTCATGTAGAAATGTAGAAAATACACTTCGTGTAGAAAACATTCTATATGTCTAGAGAAGCATGACAACCGTTAAGTTCATCCTTCATCATTCAGCCTTTTGATTTATCAAAGTTCAGCAAAGTTTAGCTCAATTCAAAGGAGACACACCATGAGCTGAATGCAGCAAACTCTATAGTCATTCAGACCTTGAGGTCAGGATCTGCCTCTGCTGAGAAAATAAGGCTTTGTGCTGACTGAATCCAAGCTAGGATATTTTTGTCACAGACAGTACATGGACTACTGTTTTGGGAACTGTGGTGTAGTGACGTGGCTTCAGCAAGGCCCATCTTTTTATTAACAGCCACACATACACTCACAGTCAATCAATCAAACTAAGTGGTAAACTGCTTGATAAAAACTAATTCCATTAAATATTATACTAGAAAACTACAAGAAAGCCAAGTTGGAATGGTGCTTACATGCAAAATTAGCTGTGGATGGTTGCCAGGTTGTTGCTATGTGGTTGCTAAGATGTTCTGAGTGGTTGTTCATTCAATTGATCAAGATTAACAGGAAATACATTAAAAGACTGATAAAGATACAGAAGATTTCTATTTCTAATAAATGCTGTTTTTAAGCCTTTTTTCCATCTAAGAATCCTGAAAAAATGAATCACATTAAGCAGCACAACTGTTTTCCACATTGATAATATTAAAAATGTTTCATGAGCAGCAAAAAATTCAGCTTTAATCCCAGGAATAAATTACATATTAAAGGGGTGGTTCACTGTTTTTTTTCTAGGCTTGATTGTGTTTATGGTGTGCAGTCTAACATGTGTTAATGCTTAGATTTAAAAAAACGCATTATTTTTCACATAATTTACCTTTATTCCACACCGCTCTGTCCTAGAGCAGGGGGACGCGAGGAACAGTATTAAAAACCGCTGCTTTAGAACATTGATTTTGAAACTTGTGAATCCATTGGAATCGTTAGAAGACAGAATCGCGATTCATAAATGAACAGATTTTTACGTGCACCTATATTTTTCTCTTCCTCTTCTCTACAGCAGCGCAGCATGGCCTTGCCCCCTTTGCTGCCTTTTCCCGAGGGTGGGGTTTATCAGGGTTTGTGATGTCACAAACCCGGGTAGTAACTTGTTGTAGTCCCTACGAGCCGTTTTTGTAGGCATTAAACTGCCAGAATTTTAAAAAACGATATCTCCGTTTGCATTGAACTTTCAGCTTCATAACTTTGCAGATATTGTTTATGCTCAAACAGGAACATTACACACTAACGTTAAAAAAGTGAAATTGCAATCAACCACCCCTTTAAAATGAATTCAAATAGAATTTTTTTTTTAAATTGCAATAATATTTCACAATATTACTGTGCAAGCAACTGAATAATGTTAACCAATGGCCTAAACCCTAAACACTGATTTCACAAATTCACATAGTTCTGGATGCATTAGTGTCTAGTCAAATCAAGTCTCGTTGAATATCCTGTAAAATGTGTTGTAAATGTCAATTCACAGTGACTTAATAAAAGGTGCAATAAAATCAGAAAGAGCACCATCAGAAAAAAAGAGCATCACCCAGAAAAAGACACAAACCACACTGTAGCACTCTCTACAGGGAGCCAGATTTGCTCTAGAAGAAAACTTGTTTGTGCTGTCGATGCATATAGAAAGCCAAATAAAGAAAACTGCTGAAAAGATTGGAGCTTTTGAATGCTGGCAGGGAGGTGAGTTTCTGTGCATCAGGGACTGAGGGAGAAACTAGAATAAACAATATGTGTGGAGGGACGTTATTGGTGAGCAACAGTTGTCTCTCCCCAGAGACAGGCAGGATGTGAACTTACCCACATGGCCGGATAGTAAAGACGATGTAGCTCTCTTCTGTGCTTCTTTCAATGAATGTCACACAAGTGTGTTTCTCCCAGTGACGCATGGCCTGCTTAAAAATGGCTCGCTGGCTACCTACAGGGGTTTAGTTTATATCAGTAAAAAACTAAGGCCATCTAGATAACACTTTGAGTTGGAGCACCAGCTGTCTATTGAAAAATTACAAAGGATATTAGTATTTTAAGAAAACATTTTTTTTTAAAATTAGTTTCAGACAAAATTAAGGTTTTGTGTGCAGTTGGAAAAATTACACTACACTGGAATATTAGGAGAGCATGCAAAAAAAAAAAAAAACTACTAAAACAGAACAAAACAAAACAAAATTTAATTTAATTTAAAAATACATTTATTTAAAAACAATAAATAAAATAAAAAGTTATATGCAGACTTACCGCTGAAGTTGCTACTAATAACATAGGGTATTATGCCATCCGGCCAAACTCTCTCAGGTCTGGCTGTGGCTGCTCTCCGTCTGCGTAGGAGGATTTGACCAGCCAAACCTGGGATGTCCTTTGCATTGCCATTACCTGAGGATCTGTTTGCTAGGGCAAAGACAATACTTCAGACAAAATATACTTGTCTACAAATTACATGATGTAAATTACGTAATGTATTCTATTATAATTAGGGCTGTCAAAATTAAAGCGTTAATAACGCATTAACGCAAATTCATTTTAAAGGGGTCATATGATGCTATTTCTATTTTTCCTTTTCTTTAGTGTGTTATGTAGCTATTGTGCATGTATAAGATCTGCAGAGTTACAAAGATCAAAGTCTCCCACAAAAGGATTTATTCTAATCTAAAAGAGAAGGCTGATCCAGACCGGGCTAAAACGCCTCGTTCAAACACGCCCCCACATGTCTACGTCACAATGTGGAAATATTTGCATAATACCGCCCAAATGTGCACGCAAAGAAATAAGGCATGGTTTCAGGAACCACAGTAGTGTTGCTGCAGCCATGTCAGGGAGACGCTGTGTGTTTCAGTGCGAAAGCAAAAGCACTTTATTTGGCCTTCCGGAAGTAGATGCAATGAGGTCATTGGATCATTGGTTAAGATTTATTTACAACAGAACAGCACAACCCAGATGTTCGAATTTGTGCAATGCATTTTATGGACTACAGTTTTGTGAACAAGGCTGGCTGTGCAAAGGCTATTTCTAAAAAAAAATGGGTCAATTCCGACTTTGCTATGACAATCTGGCGCTTCTGAATCAGCGACTGTAAGTATGTTTTGTTATTATTGTGAACCTAGGAGAGTAGCCTACAAGGCTGGCTGTGCAAAGGCTATTTCTAAAAAATAAAAATGGGTAAATTCCGACTTTGCTATGACAATCTGGCGCTTATTCTGAATCAGCTACTGTAAGTATGTTTTCTTAATAGTTGAAGTATTTGCTATTGACTGTTCAAATGCGAAGTTGCGTCGTGTGTGTGTGTGTGCGTGAGAGGAAACGACGCGTTTGAGAGAGGCGGGGCATAGAGGAACTACAATAATGTACAGTATTTGAAAAATAATGTGTTTTTTGAACATTAAAGCATGTCAACATATTCGGTTACACCAAATACACAAAATAATGATCTTTAAAATAAAATCATATGACCCCTTTAACGGCACTAATTTTATTAACGCGCGATTAACGCAGCGCACATTTTCTAGACCAATAGAACTTACTTCCCATGTATGTAAAATAATGGAAAAAATGATTACAGAAAGATTATCGTTTTATTTGGAAAAAGGAAAGAAGTTATCACCAGATCAAAGTGGATTTAGGGGGGGACGAGGAACGATGGACCCAGTAGTATGCTTGGAGTCAGACATTAGAAAAGCGTTGTTTAATAAAGAGATTGTGGCGGCAGTGTTCTTTGACATTGAAAAAGTGTATGATATGGTATGGAGAGAAGGGTTGCTGCTGAAATTGGAAAACATGGGGGTAGGAGGGAGAATGTATCATTGGATTAAAGAATTTCTGGAACAAAGATCAATTAAGGTGAGAGTGGGAGAGTGCATATCATCAAAAGGTATTATAGAGAATGGCACTCCTCAGGGGAGTGTTATAAGTCCATTGCTTTTTATTATTATGATAAATTATGTGTTTACGAGGGTGGATAAAAATATTTGCAGATCTTTGTTTGCAGATGATGGAGCTCTGTGGTACAGAGGAGGTAATATAAAGTATGTGGTGCAGAGAATGCAAAAAGCATTAAAAGAAGTTGAGGAATGGTCATTTAAGTGGGGGTTTAAATTCTCAGTGGAAAAAACTCAGGTAGTCTTTTTCACTAATAAAAGAATAGATGAGGAAATCAAATTAAAGTTGTATAATCACAACCTAGAACGGGTATCCAAAATAAGATTTGTTGGAATCTGGTTAGACAGCAGACTCATATGGAAAGGGCATATTGAGAAGATGGAAGAGAAATGTAAAAGTGTTGAATATAATGAGATGTGTGTCTGGGCAAGGCTGGGGGGGCAGATAGGCTGGCACTGAAAACTATTTACATAACATTAATCAGATCAATAATGGACTATGGAAGCATAGTATATGGATCAGCAGGAAAAACTCATCTAGATAAATGGGAGCGAATTCAAGAAAAGTCATTAAGGATCTGTTGTGGGGCTTATCCGTCATCACCTGTTTCAGCATTACAGGTAGAGGTAGGGGACATGCCTCTCAAATTAAGAAGACAACAGTTAACGGCAGTATATTGGGCAAATCTTATGGGACAGGACAAATCACATTCCACTTTAAGGGTACTAGAGCAGTGTTGGGAGTATGGAAAAAGGGAATGTAATAGTTTTGAATGGGTGGTTGGAGATTTAGTAAAGGAGTTGGCTATTAAAGAGTTAAGTATTACTCCAAGAGTGGCTTTACCAGCAGTCCCTTTGTGGATTTTGCCACAGCCTTCAGTTGATTTAAGAATGCTGGAACATAGGAAAAAAGAAGGCCAGAATGAACTAGAGGAAATCCAGGTAAGGGAATGCCTGTGGTTAAAGTATGGACATCAAACACAAGTATATATGGATGCATCAAAAAATCCAGATGATGAACAAGGGGTAGCAGTTGTCATTCCAAAAATGCAAATATCCAGAAAGGTAAGGATCTCAAATAAGATATCAGTATTTTCAGGGGAATTAATAGCAATAATGATGGCATTAAGATGGATAAGCGAGGCAGGATTAAAGGACGTGGTAGTATGTTCAGACTCCAGTTCTGCTCTTACGTGCATTGAAGCACAACAGTCAGACACTAGACAGGATTTAGTAGTGGAAATTCTGCGAGAATTATATGTTACAGCAGAAAAGGGTAAGCGTAATATTCATGTGGGTTCCAGCTCACGTGGGGGTGAAAGGGAACGAAGCAGCAGACAAATTGGCGAAACAAGCTCTGAGGGCCACTAGAATAGAAATGGAAATATCATACAGTAGATATGAAATTAAAGCTATAATCAAAAAGCTAATAAATCAAAGATGGCAGCAACTGTGGGAGACAGGAAATAAAGGTAGACATATGTATGAAATACAGCCAAAAGTGGGGAAAAGTAGGTACTCAGGTGGAAGTAGAAGAGAGGAATTTTTTTTTTCCAGACTTAGAATAGGACATACAGGACTTAATAAAACATTGCAATTAATGTCCAAGCATCCGACACAGGGGCGTCATGCACTCATTATTTTTGAAGGGGCACGAGTTGGGGTGGGGGGTGTTCGTCATGTGACGCACAGCAGCCACAACAGCACCTATGTTTTATTTATTTTTTCCTTTTAATTCAAAACATCCCCAAACGCATTAACATGAAATATCGTGATTCTCACCTTTATAGATTATGTTCGATGATCTTTAATGGGCGATGGTCAAAGTAACCTAATAATGTAATCTATTAACTATGCATAAAAACCTGTCTGTTTACATAATTAAATATGGGTGTCATGCCATAACATTTTTAATACGACTGAGTTTATATTTAATGTGAATTTAACATTGAAAGTTCATGTGAATAAAAACATTGCAAATTAGGCTACTATTCATAACACTTTCATTGTACAGAAAGAGAGCAAAGAATGTTTACATTATCAAAGAACATTTTCACTGACAGTCTAGTTCAAGCACTCTCAAAAACTCCCATTAAAATCACTGAAGCTGTTTACACTGTGAAATTAATATCTTACAGATTCTTACACACATTTGCACTTTGTTGTTTCTGACCAGAGAATTCGCCAGAAAGAGGTATTCAGTCAGGAAGCGAGTGAAGAAAACACCGGCATTTTAGCGATGACTCATCTGAACACCTCTGATTGGTCATTGCATTCATAAGCTCAACAGCATCGTGTGTGATTGGTTAATAAGCAGTGCTGTAAAAACCCCTCTGTCTCACAGTAGGTGGCGGTAATGCGCGAAATTGATGCAATCCGCCAAAAAAAGGGAAGAAGAAGAAGCATTTTCTGTTTGACCCGTGTAAAACCCGTAGTTGGAGAAATGGAGATGCACAGTTGCTGTGTCTCATTTAGAAGGCTGCGCCCTCCGGAGGTCGAATCCTCTGGAGGTCGCATCCTCTGTAGGATGCATATACGAAGTGTCCTCAACCTAGAATTAAACGAGACGGCCTTCTCACTGAGAGTCTAGTTCAAGCACTCTCAAAAACTCCCATTAAAATCACTGAAGCTGTTTACACTGTGAAATTAATATCTTACAGATTCTTACACACATTTGCACTTTGTTGTTTCTGACCAGAGAATTCGCCAGAAAGAGGTATTCAGTCAGGAAGCGAGTGAAGAAAACACCGGCATTTTAGCGATGACTCATCTGAACACCTCTGATTGGTCATTGCATTCATAAGCTCAACAGCATCGTGTGTGATTGGTTAATAAGCAGTGCTGTAAAAACCCCTCTGTCTCACAGTAGGTGGCGGTAATGCGCGAAATTGGTGCAATCCGCCAAAAAAAGGGAAGAAGAAGAAGCATTTTCTGTTTGACCCGTGTAAAACCCGTAGTTGGAGAAATGATTGGTCATTGCATTCATAAGCTCAACAGCATCGTGTGTGATTGGTTAATGCGCAGTGCTGTAAAAACCCCTCTGTCTCACAGTAGGTGGCGGTAATGCGCGAAATTGAGCTTATCTGTAGCAGCAAAGGATACACCTCATGCATCCTCCAAATTCCTGTGAAAGAAGGTCGCATTCGGAGTGTCCTACTTGCTTTTCTGAAATGAGACAGCCTCGATGACGTATGCAGCCTTCGAATGCGACCTCCGGAGGGCGCAGCCTTCTAAATGAGACACAGCTAGTGTTTCCAATTTAGCGACTTTTTTCTTCTTCCAAAAAAGCACCTAGCGACAAATATAGCGGCTTCTTAGACACACCTTATTTAGTTTCTGAGACTCGCTGGTACTGTCTGTCGCGCGAGCGCGAGGTTTTGCGTCTGCTCTGTTCAGCGAGCGGATGAGGAGCAGCGCTTTCTGTTAAAACAGATATTATGTTGCTTCTCTAATTTTACATGCAAGTATAGCCGAAATTACAGCACAGCTATTGTCTTATGTGTATTTGATTTCATCAAACGATGGCTCGATTATAAATCAGGATTTTTGTGCAGATTAACATCTAGGAGAGCTGGTAGCCTAATGGGACGCTTTTCAGTCACTATTTCATATTCATTCCGTTGTCTGACAACACAAACAGTAAAGTATGTCAATGAAAACAGTTTTATCGAGAATTTAGCTGCATCAAAATACAGTATGTGGGCACAGAGAGGCAAACTAATTTAATAATAAATAATAAATTTACATTTTGCATGTTCAGAAGAAGTGAGCTGCCCTGTCATGCGAAAATGTAAACAGGCTTGTGTAAGAAAAGTGCAAAGAAAGAGAAGTAATGGGAACCTGGTATTTCTATGTTCTTTTTTCATGTGTCTAATAGACAAGAACAAATTCTTTGAAAAACATGACCTTTGAAACATGTCTAGTCTTTATGGTTTCACTAATAATAAGTACATTTGCATAAAGCATCCATATTTGTCCATGCTCATGTTGATTAGAGTATTAAAACCTTGAAGGTTTTTAAGGTACAGAACAGATAAAAAATGTGCGAAGTTGCAAGTAATCACGAATTAACTCACGACAATCGCGATTAATCGCGATTAAATGTTTTAATCGACTGACAGCCCTAATTATAATATAACCTGATTATTTTTGGATTAATTTTGAAGTAACTCATCACATAGAACAGGATTATTTTGTACCATATTGATAAAAAATGAAGAGTGAAAGAAAATCTATTCTATTCTTTGTTTTAAATAACATGAAGTGTAACATGTTAAGGAACATGCTAATATGCTATTAAATATTAATTTAAAATTATATAATTACACAATACAGATTACATGTAATCAGTTACCACATAGCACTGAATATGATTGCATGGTAGCAGCAGTGTGTGTTTTGCAGCCATTCTCACCTGAATCAGGTACAGAGAAGTTGGAAGAGTCATTCTTCTTAGCATCCATATAGTTGGCTTTAAGCAAGCGCAGGTCCTCCTCATCTAAGGCTATGTCGCCCAGAAAAGCAGCTAAAAGAGAGAGTGAGAACACATCACTAGGTGAACTTCTCAAGCACCATGCAACCCTCTGCAACTGACGAGGGAAACCTTACCATAATGAGAAGCATTCAGCCCAGCTTAATGTAGTTGTGCACAGGTCCCCAGAAACTAAATCTGGGGTCGTAAGGTTAAAGTCACAGTAGCTCTCTCAATTCACAGCTGCAACTTGTATGCCAGTCTCAACTCTGACTTTTAATCGACTCACTCCCATATAGGCTGGTCAGGATTCAGGGAGATGGTGAAAAGAAACCACAGACCAGCAACATTATCCAGAAAAAGTGACTTTCCTCTGTCCACCTTATTTTTTCCCGCCGCTTTACAACTCTAAATGCACAAGGACTATTCTATGTGCTACTTTTTCTAATAACTTATTAGATATTCCTAAGAAACTATTAACTATTGTCTTGCAGCAAACAATTTCCATTTTCCTTACAGAGCAGTAATTGCACGGATGGTCACTCTGTCTGCACTGACCAAAAGTGACATTTTCTCAAGGGCACCTTAATAGAGCAAATTTGTTCGAGCAGCTCTACCGTGTCTAGAAAATTCCGCTTTGTGATAAAACCTACAACTTCTGTGTTAACTGTCTTGTTTATTTGGTCTTCAATCCTTATATTCGCTAAAACTTTAATCTTTAAGTCATGGCCATCTTCGAACCAAAGTATCTGTCTGTATATTAAAACATTTTCCATGAGTGAAAGGAAAAGTAAAGACTTTCCCAACTAAAAATAACTGATGATTAGGTAAACAAACCATTCTTGCAAACATGAAAGTCTTTAAAGATGGATGGAAAAGTGACAACGTTAAAGCATAAAACAGAAATCTAAATAACAATAAGATGTCTCTCAGTGAAAGCTTAAAGCTTTCTCATACAATTTTATTTATAATATGTGCAATGCAAATGTAAAAGGTCATATGTATAAGTGAAACACAAAAACCATGTTAGCAGGGACAGCATTTTGCATCAATTTAATAAGTCATTATTTCTGACAAAAGCACCCACATAATTTTCTTTTCTGTTTTAATGTACCTCTTATTGACAGGAAGAGAAAACTGTATAGTGAAGGGCTAATAAAATGAATAAATAATATATTTTTTTAAAAGTACAGAACATTTTACAAAACATAGCGAGGAGTCATCTGTAACGTTGTTGTTTTCCCATGAAATTTATTTTCAACTTTTTTAATGAGAGATTCAGAGAGCTAGTAAGAACTAAAAAGTAATAAATCTTTGTTTTGATATCATGGGGTCTTTCATTTCTACAAATTTTTTTCCATCCTTTATATTTGTGACCTAGCAGCAGAATTCATTGTACTCTGTGGCAGCAGGGAACACATTAGCCTGGCAGGACATCTTATTAAGCCTGAAACATTTGCTAAACTAACCCAATACAAAATGTGAGCATGTTTCGTCTCCCTTGCGGTTTTCATCCAAAGCTGTCAAATCTATGAACATGCATATAAAGAAATATGCTCACGAATAAGGAAACAAGTCACAGCCAACCAATTTTGAGGTGATGCAGTTTCCAATTAAAGGTTAAATTTAAACCTACAGTCTAAACTGCTTGACAGATAAATGGCCATGTGTCACTATTAGCATCTTCTTTGCTGTTCTGCTCAAAACTCAAAGTATATGTCCACTTTATATATCCACTATATAAAGAAATCAAAACTTCAGCCAAATTGACATGACAGTCAATACATTGACAGAAGATCTCAGGTAGAGCTTCCCCACAATCTGTTCCTCACAGCCATATAATAGGTTAATATGACTAACAAGAAAACAATCAATCAGAAATCAAATATTTAAATAAACAGCAAAGGTTAAATAAGCATTTATTTTCAACAGCGGGTTTACTATGCTATTTAAATTATAATTGCAGGCAGTTCCACTTTTCGCAATTCTAGGCAGGGTTCACTTCTATTAAGGCCACACTGTAACCTTTTACCCTTACCTTATTCACAATCCAAACAATTTAATTTCTGAAAGCTTCTGCAAAGGGGCTTCAGATTAAAAATCTGCTGTTTTTGTGCCATCTAGTCATTACTGCCAAATCAACTTCAATGGCAGCAACAACACAGTAGTCGTTCCTCTTCCAATTTCCCAATTCAACACTTCTCTTTGTTAGCAACAATTTAACCGTCTCAATTTAATAGTGGTTGGGCAAAACCAAAATCCTGACAGGTTTCAGTAGCCTGAAGTCCACTTCATGCTGTGACAGTAATGAACAATCATCTGAAACGCTGGGCAGTCCTGTCAGAAACATACGGATTAATTCATGACTTATTTAATTGTAAATTAAATTTTTTTTGTGTGTGCTTCTGTGATTTGACTGATTACATTCTGAGCTTTATACATATTTCTTGGTGAGCACTCAAAATCAATTTAATATTATAGGTTAATGAGTTAATGTTAGCAGGTGGAAATCACATGTGCTTGGCCACCGGCTCAATGACGTTGCCTCTAAACAAGTGGACAATGTGCTAAAGTAAAGAAGTAATCACGAATTTGCACTTAAGAAATAAAGAAAATATAAAGCGAATTAGTAATTATGATTCTTTTTTTGTGAAAGCATTAAAACTTTTTAATTTGCAGAGAGCTGTTTGACCATGGTGACATGTAAACAATACGAAGGCTATTAAATTCAGTTATTATAGCCCAGACAACATTTAATCGGCTGTCTATTCAGTTGCCAGCTGTCCATTGCTGTAACAAAGATTTGCCCTCTGAATAGGTCCTTTTTGTGAGACATAGGCTAGTTAAAACTTCTACAGACCGTTACATTTTGGTTGGGTAACTCAAGTGTTTGTAAAGCACATTTTGTGCTGTAAATTAGGTAACATGTTGGTTCTATGCGCTCTGCCCGAGGATGCTTATTTCTGAGTTGGGATAGGGGGAGGTCCCACCAGGATCCCATTCACTTGTCCCAG
Organism: Sinocyclocheilus rhinocerous; assembly: GCF_001515625.1. Taxonomy (NCBI): domain Eukaryota; kingdom Metazoa; phylum Chordata; class Actinopteri; order Cypriniformes; family Cyprinidae; genus Sinocyclocheilus; species Sinocyclocheilus rhinocerous. The sequence goes on along the minus strand of NW_015644631.1, from coordinate 1,568,246 downwards.
ATCTCATGCTGTCATGCAGTACACAGCTAAACAAAACAAAGTAACACAAACAACACAGCACAACAACACAACAAAATAACACAAAGCAACTTAGAATTAAACAAAACAAGAAGTGTTAACCAAAAATAAAAAAAAGAACACCGCTTTAACCAAAACAAAGCAACTTTAACCAAAACAAAACGTAAATCAAAACATCACAGACTTTGACCAAAACAAAACAACTTTAATAAAAACAAAACTTTAAGCAAAACATCACAAATTGTATCCAAAACAAAGCTAACTAAATAACTAAAATAAAACAATACAACATTAAACCAAACAAAATAACATCAGCAAAAAAACTAAACAAACTCTTGATTTATAAAGTTTAGGAACATTGTGTATCATATTACCAGCTTTGCATGGGTCCTTGTAGTCAGCTTCATCACTGTCTCCAGGACCTGTGTGATAGTTTGAATCCACTTTCAATGCGATCATTAATAAAAGCCAAAGATTGAACATAAGCAAATATGTCCACAGGGAATTCATGACGGGAATGAGTGCGGATGTACTGTAGATGTGGACCTGGAGCCGGCGGAGAGCTGCGGGTTGCGGTGGGAGTTTGGTAGGACTTGGGAAAACGAAGCTCCCGGGATGGCGGGTTTAGAGAAGCGAGGCTTTGTCTATTCAGTGTCTTTATTCTAGTCCAGTGATTCGCTCACATACCCGGGACTCGGGCCAGCATCAAGCTTACAAACATACACAGATCGGAGGTCAGTGGACTAAGCGTACTGAGCCCATCTGTGTGGGAGAATGCGAACGCGCAGGCTCGTGTGTTTCACTCCAGAGCAGCAGCAGCAGAAATGCTGTGTCTAAAATAAAAAAGACGACATTTTAACAAATTATCTTACATTTTAATGCACATATAGTAGCAATATCGTGTACTTCGTTGGAATACCAATTATAAAATATCCCTACTAGCTGACAGATATCAAATGCGTCCTGAGGAATCACACCTGCAGGGTTGCCAGCCAGGTTTTCACAACAAAATCCGCCCAATTGCTACTCAAAACTAGCCCAATCCGTTTCGAGGGGAGTCCCCCATAAAATTCGCGTTTTGGGGGGTCAAATACACGATTTTTGGCGGGGTTCCCAATTCGCATTCCAGGGGATAAATATCATGTTATTGGGGTCGCTTCAACCCGCGGACATGAAAACAACCCGCGCAAGTGTTAAAGTAGCCCAATTCCGCGGGAACAGGCACCGACGACGTAATCAGTTTCACTTATCTTTTTCAGAACTTTGTAGGGACCAGAAAAACGAGCAGAAAGCGTGGAGCTAGGGACAGGCAACAGAACCAAAACCTCGTCACCTGGTTGAAAAAACAGCGAGAGAGCAGTGTTACCAATTTGGGGATTTTGTCGCCAAATTTAGCTACTTTCTCATTGTAGCTGCGACTTTTTTTTATTATTTTTTGCGACAATGAGCTATTTTAGCTATATTTAAATAAAACTAGCGATTTTTTGGAGATTTTTTATTTTTTACTTGGCCACACCCTGTCGTAGGCCCGTGACCTCTCACGTTTGCTCTCAATCATGCTAATGAGTCTGCGCAGTGAACACACCAGTA
>NW_015644631.1:1562277-1564004 GCF_001515625.1 Sinocyclocheilus rhinocerous | reverse complement strand
GCCGTCTGTAGCCGTGCTTCAAGTCGAACGCACCTAACGAGTCTGCGCAGTGAACACACCAGTACGCCACGCCTGCCATGATGCACACCACAATTTTATTATAAGCATCAATCAAGATGCCGGAGAAAAAATGAACATCTTGTTTTTAACCACGGACACAAAAGTTATACCACAATTCATGCACAGTCATGTCAACCAGATACTGAGAGAGAGACATCATCGTGTCATGTGTGCTGGGATGCAGTGTTTTGCACTTACTTTGTAGTAATAGAGTGTGTTGACTGAAATAAGTTTGTATGAATAAAGTTTTTGTTTTTGGAGAATCATAATATCTCTGTTGTATTTGAGCAGGACAGGGATGCACTTTGGTGACACATAAAACAAATTCCCAACATTATGTGTCTTTTGTGTCTTTCCATCATTTCCATCATGTTTGATGTGCTTGCAGATCACAAGCATTTCCTAATTTCACTTCAGAATTTTTTGTTATACTTAATCTTTTGTTATATTTTTTATACTGTCATCATTTGTAAAGTATATATATATATATTTTTTATTTTATTTTTTTTTTTATTTACTTTCCTTTACCTTTATCAAATTTACCTGTATTTACTTTGTTTTCATATTTGGCGACTTTTTGTGAAAAATTGAGACTTTTGAGGGTGGTTCTAGAGATTTTCTGAGGGAGGGGTTTGGCAACACTGCGAGAGAGCGCGTTTGCATCGTACTGTCTCTTCATGCCCTTCTGTGCCACAGCTAGTGATTCCTTGGTAAGAGAGCACGCACTATGCAAACGCTCTCGAAAACGACTTACAAAGTCCAGTACATTACACTTTACTCAAATCAAATACCAATTCAGCTGGGCTAAAACCCAAACTGTCTCGCGAACTGTAAATAAAACTAATGGCACACCCTCATCCCAATCCTTCTCTACGTCCATAGCGTATTTTCTCAGCATAGACATAAAGTCTGATGAAACCTTTGGAGCATACCCTGACTTTCGGGGTGATATGCACTTGAGTGTCGATGGGATATGCCAAGAGTTTTCAGAACCTGGGTAGGCCTAAACAATTTTTCTTGCGAGCCTCGCCCTCACACTGACAGAATTTCATGTGAAATGTTCACGCGATATTAACGTAATTTTACATTCCGACTTGTAAAAACCATTCACGTCCTCGTCCTTTTTATGAGCCATTTTTCGAAGCTTTCTCGCTTCTCAAGACGGCCACCGTCAATCACATAACAGCTCTTTAATTGCGCTCTAGTCTCTGGTCAAACGCGCTTAAACCACTGTAGCCTAATGTAATCTATTAAAGGGGTCATATGATGCCATTTCAAGTTTTCCTTTCTCTTTGGCGTGTTACAAGCTGTTCGTGAATAGATAAGATCTCTAAAGTTGCAAAGACTAAAGTCTCAAACCCAAAGAGATATTCTTTATAAAAGTTAAGACTGGTCCACGCCCTCCTAAAACGCCTGTTTAAACACTCCCCCACATGTCTACTTCATGATGTGGGAAGATTTGCATAACGCCGCCCAAATGTTCATGCAACGAAAGAAGGTGAAACTTTATTGTTGCTGCCGCCGCCGCCATGTCGTGAAGATGCTGTGAAACGACTAGAAATCAGTGGTTAAGTTGTATTTACAACACTGTTCCAGAACAGTTCAACCCAAATATTCAGATGTGTGCAGCGCATTTTATGGAGGACTGTTTCCTGATCCTGGGAGAG
>NW_015644631.1:1559716-1560029 GCF_001515625.1 Sinocyclocheilus rhinocerous | reverse complement strand
TGCTTTTGAACATTGATTTTGAAACTTGTGAATCCATTAGAATCGTTAGAAGACAGAATCGCGATTCATATATGAACATATTTTTACATGCACCTCTAGTTTTCTCTTCCTCTTCTCTAAATCAGCGCAGCATGGCCTCGCCCCCTTTGCTGCCTTTTCCCGGGGGCGGGGTTTGTCTGGGTTTGTGATGTCACGAACCCGGGAAGTAACTTCTTGTAGTCCCTACCAGCCATTTTTGTAGGCATTAAACTGCCAGAATTTTAAAAGACGATATCTCCGTTTGCATTGAACTTTCAGCTTCGTAACTTTGCAG
>NW_015644631.1:1554736-1555166 GCF_001515625.1 Sinocyclocheilus rhinocerous | reverse complement strand
AATGAGAGAGAGAGAGAGAGATGCAGAGCGTGTGCAGAGCAGGGGGACGCGAGGAACAGTATTAAGAACTGCTGCTTTAGAACATTGATTTTGAATCCATTAAATCCATTAGAATCGTTAGAAGACAGAATCGCGATTCATATATGAACATATTTTTACATGTTTTCTCTTCTTTCTCTTCCTCTTCTCTAAATCAGCGCAGCATGGCCTCGCCCCCTTTGCTGCCTTTTGCCGAGGGCGGGGTTTATCTGGGTTTGTGATGTCACGAACCCGGGAAGTAACTTCTTGTAGTCCCTACCAGCCATTTTTGTAGGCATTAAACTACCAGAATTTTAAAAGACGATATCTCCGTTTGCATTGAACTTTCAGCTTCGTAACTTTGCAGATACTGTTTATGCTCAAACAGCAACATTACACACTAACTAACGTT
>NW_015644631.1:1551218-1554671 GCF_001515625.1 Sinocyclocheilus rhinocerous | reverse complement strand
CAACGCAACGTGTAAAAATACAGTATAAGTCATTATAATCTGTAATTATGTCCCCATGCACTCCCATCATGGGACACGGCATCACAATATGGTAAGGGGCATAACATTTCCGTCACACGCTTGAGGTATTCGGCCAATCACAACGCACTGGATAGCTGGCCAATCAGAGCACACCTCGCTTTTCAGAACGATGAGCTTTGTAAAAATCGACGCGTTTCAGAAATTTGTATTTAACCTGATCATGTTTAATAAAAAGACATTTTAAGTTGAATTATAACGCCGCATGTCCACGATCAAACAACGAACAAATTAATTATACAGCAAGCAAAGAACATTTACATTATCAAAGAACATCACTAAATTGTGCAGCCCTACAAACAAGCACAGCAAACCTGGAGCTCTTTATATAAGTTAGTGTAATGTTATACCTAATGTTAGTGTAATCTATTAACACACATCATAACCCCATCTTTCAGGCAAGCACATATGGTACCCAATGAAAAAAAATAAAACAAAGTAATTGCATCTTAATTTATCTCACAATATTTAGAGAGGCAGAAAAAGGCTTTCCATAAGTACCAGATATGGGTGCCGTCACAAAATATTTTTAATACGACTGAATTTGTATATAACGTGATCATCATTTAATAAAAACATTATAAGTTACTAATTATACCGCTTTCATTTCTACGGTTATTCAAACAGCAAACAAATTAATTATACAGCAAGCAAAGAACATTTACATTATCAAAGAATATCACTGAATTCAGTTTAGCATGAGTGTAAGCACTCTAAAAATAGCTATAAGCTATAATCAGTGATGTTGTCTGCAGTGTATGATGAATTAATCTCTTATTTACATCGCATACATCTGCACTTTGTTGTTTCTGATGAGAGAATTCGCCAAAGTGCACTGACCAAAACTTTTGCGTATCAGTGATGTTAATATTTAGTCAAATCCCCTTAAATAATAGAAATATTAAAGAAAAATTCTTGAACTAAAATCACAAAAGTACAAATATATATTGGTTCGCATATAACTCTGTCTTCATTTGTATGTTAATCTATAAGAGTGTGGGCTTATTAATATTAGGATTTTGTCAAAAATCCCCCACCATGGCCCCGCCCTGCAACATCAAACCCCGCCCCCCAGCACCCCCCAGATAAAATATGTTCCCGCGGCTATGATGAGCACGGAATGTTGATTGCTCTTGCCGTTTTGATTTTATTCATTCCCAGACATGTGTGATACATCCTGTTCTCTGTGTCTGAAAGGAATTTAAACAAGGAGAGCCAGTGTCTGGTGGTAAAATCTCAATTAAACCATTAAATGAGACCATCTACTCTTCGATATGCTAAATTTAGTTGAAGGCCCTGAAATACTTCAAGCAAAATTGTAGAATGAACTGGTTTGACACCATTTCAAGCAAACTGGGAATGCTATAGCTTTCTCCTTGATTGCACCATTCACTTCATCCAGGCTCCAATAACTCTGTGGGAATCTACAATTCCATTCTTGTCCTCAAGGAGAATTCCCTGAATACCGTGACCAATGTCCTGCGGCATTACAGTGAGGCAGCGCACTTAATTTCCTCCTGCTGGTAACACCATGGATACTCTGTTAGGAGGTGGGAGAAAAAAGTGTGTGTGGTGCATCTCCAACATGAAAGATCTACAGGAGTCACAGGCCACAGTGGCTTGGAAGCCCCTCCAAAAGTTCTCGTTGAAGAAGCCGTAGATGATCGGATTAACACCACTGTTAAAGAATGCCAGCCAATGAGCTACGGGAAAAAGATAGCTGCTCAAGAAGTCAATCTGTTAGCAGTCCAGATCCTGATAGTCCGTGAGAAGCATCAAAGCCCAAAGCGGTAGCCAAGAGACCATGAAGAGAATGGCAACAATGATGAGCATCTTGATGACATTCATTCTCCTCTTGGATCGGACTCGATTCTCATGTAGGTTGTTGGACAGTTTGGCAGCGATGCAGGTGCAGGTGTATAGAATGCTTATGAGACCCAGCAGGGCCAGGAAAAGCGGAAATGGTGTTTGGAAACAATATTATTTTTGAAAATAGCAAAAAAATTCTAAATGTTTCACTTACAATTTGAGGTATTAATGAATCCCAGTAAATTTGAATTATTTGTGGTTTGCATCTGCACAGAATTCCTTTTATTTATCAGGTAGAAAAGCAACAACATCAGCATGAAATGTCTAAAATATCAGCAGAATATATCCACACAATGGCATCTAACAAATTTAAAGAGAGATAAGGTTGGTTTATAGGACTGCTGTTGATTTGTTGGAAAGTCCCTGCTGATGTTTTGAAGATGGTGATGTTGAAGATGTGTGGAGATGTAAAACTAAAAACATCTGATTGCATCAAAGAAGTCAGAGCTGTGAATTTACTTTTTCAAGCTCAAGGGTCCCATGTAATGCCACTCATTGTGACAGCTACTGTACATGTGTACCCTTGAGTTACACATGTGCAGTACATGGGACCCTTGAGCTTGAAAAGTTAATTTTTTGGCCAATGAAGCTTTTAGCAGTTATTTAAAATGCATCCGATCACTCTACACAATAATCTAGAAACAATGTGAATGAACACCACAACAGCTTAAGCAGCAAACTTTGCAAAACACAAAATTTATGTCACTGCCAAAACGTTTGGCCATGACTGTAGACTTGCTTTGACAGATCATCAATCCTCCTATTTTAAGAAGTCACACAAGTCATTGCAATCAACGCTGAATGTTTTTGATTCATTGAAAGAACCGGTTCATAAGTGTCACTCGTTCTGAATTCTTAAATTATTTCTTGTAAGGAAATTAAAATAATGTGTTTTTTATTTTGTTTATATATCTTTTTTTTTAAATAAACAATAATTAAGTTTTTTATATTTAAATTTTTTTGTATACATTTTCTTCCTGCAAGAAAATAAACAACGATAACAGGAATAAACAATTTTGCCACCAATGAATTTAGAAAAGTCACCACACTGTGGCAGTAGAGAAAAAAAATACCCTCAACAAAAAGCCATTTCAGGGAAAGAGGATAGAGCAACAAAGAGACAGACAGAGACATACCCTGCGATCCATTCGGAAGGGCTCATCCCTATGCCCTAATCCCTTCAAAGGGTTTACCCTCCGGAGTGAGACCTTCGAAGGGTTGAAGGGTGTAGGGGACCAAACAACTGTTTCTTGAAGTGCCCTTCTGCTTCATCATCACATGGCCACAAGGAGGTGCCGTCATCATGCAAAGAATATGCGCAAAGGATCATGGGAGCCCGAAGTGTCCATCAGTTGTACCCTTTGAAGTCCTTCATTCCAAAGGGCCCTTTGAAGTGGCCAGTTTTGAGCACTTCGGTTTGGAACGACCCTTCAATATGGCGGCTATGATTGTTTTCACTCCGAAGTGCCCTTCGGAGGGCGATATATCCCGTTTGGAACGCACCGT
>NW_015644631.1:1547916-1550874 GCF_001515625.1 Sinocyclocheilus rhinocerous | reverse complement strand
GAGCAAAGAACATTTACATTATCAAAGAATATATCTGAATTCAGTCTAGCGTGAGTTTAAGCACTCTAAAAAAGCTATAAGCTATAATCAGTGATGTTGTCTGCAGTGTATGATGAATTAATCTCTTATTTACATCGCATACATCTGCACTTTGTTGTTTCTGATGAGAGAATTCGCCAAAGTGCACTGACCAAAACTTTTGCGTATCAGTGATGTTAATATTTAGTCAAATCCCCTTAAATAATAGAAATATTAAAGAAAAATTCTTGAACTAAAATCACAAAAGTACAAATATATATTGGTTCGCATATAACTCTGTCTTCATTTGTATGTTAATCTATAAGAGTGTGGGCTTATTAATATGAGAGAATTCGCCAAAGTGCACTGACCAAAACTTTTGCTTATTAGCATTGATAATATTTAGTAAAATCCCCTTAAATAATAGAAATATTAAAGAAAAAATTCTTGAACTAAAATCACAAAAGCACAAATATATATTGATTCGCATATAACTCTGTCTTCATTTGTATGTTAATCTATAAGAGTGTGGGCTTATTAATATTAGGATTTTGTCAAAAATCCCCCACCATGGCCCCGCCCTGCAACATCAAACCCCGCCCCCCAGCACCCCCCAGATAAAATATGTTCCCGCGGCTATGATGAGCACGGAATGTTGATTGCTCTTGCCGTTTTGATTTTATTCATTCCCAGACATGTGTGATACATCCTGTTCTCTGTGTCTGAAAGGAATTTAAACAAGGAGAGCCAGTGTCTGGTGGTAAAATCTCAATTAAACCATTAAATGAGACCATCTACTCTTGGATATGCTAAATTTAGTTGAAGGCCCTGAAATACTTCAAGCAAAATTGTAGAATGAACTGGTTTGACACCATTTCAAGCAAACTGGGAATGCTATAGCTTTCTCCTTGATTGCACCATTCACTTCATCCAGGCTCCAATAACTCTGTGGGAATCTACAATTCCATTCTTGTCCTCAAGGAGAATTCCCTGAATACCGTGACCAATGTCCTGCGGCATTACAGTGAGGCAGCGCACTTAATTTCCTCCTGCTGGTAACACCATGGATACTCTGTTAGGAGGTGGGAGAAAAAAGTGTGTGTGGTGCATCTCCAACATGAAAGATCTACAGGAGTCACAGGCCACAGTGGCTTGGAAGCCCCTCCAAAAGTTCTCGTTGAAGAAGCCGTAGATGATCGGATTAACACCACTGTTAAAGAATGCCAGCCAATGAGCTACGGGAAAAAGATAGCTGCTCAAGAAGTCAATCTGTTAGCAGTCCAGATCCTGATAGTCCGTGAGAAGCATCAAAGCCCAAAGCGGTAGCCAAGAGACCATGAAGAGAATGGCAACAATGATGAGCATCTTGATGACATTCATTCTCCTCTTGGATCGGACTCGATTCTCATGTAGGTTGTTGGACAGTTTGGCAGCGATGCAGGTGCAGGTGTATAGAATGCTTATGAGACCCAGCAGGGCCAGGTAAAGCGGAAATGGTGTTTGGAAACAATATTATTTTTGAAAATAGCAAAAAAATTCTAAATGTTTCACTTACAATTTGAGGTATTAATGAATCCCAGTAAATTTGAATTATTTGTGGTTTGCATCTGCACAGAATTCCTTTTATTTATCAGGTAGAAAAGCAACAACATCAGCATGAAATGTCTAAAATATCAGCAGAATATATCCACACAATGGCATCTAACAAATTTAAAGAGAGATAAGGTTGGTTTATAGGACTGCTGTTGATTTGTTGGAAAGTCCCTGCTGATGTTTTGAAGATGGTGATGTTGAAGATGTGTGGAGATGTAAAACTAAAAACATCTGATTGCATCAAAGAAGTCAGAGCTGTGAATTTACTTTTTCAAGCTCAAGGGTCCCATGTAATGCCACTCATTGTGACAGCTACTGTACATGTGTACCCTTGAGTTACACACGTGCAGTACATGGGACCCTTGAGCTTGAAAAGTTAATTTTTTGGCCAATGAAGCTTTTAGCAGTTATTTAAAATGCATCCGATCACTCTACACAATAATCTAGAAACAATGTGAATGAACACCACAACAGCTTAAGCAGCAAACTTTGCAAAACACAAAATTTATGTCACTGCCAAAACGTTTGGCCATGACTGTAGACTTGCTTTGACAGATCATCAATCCTCCTATTTTAAGAAGTCACACAAGTCATTGCAATCAACGCTGAATGTTTTTGATTCATTGAAAGAACCGGTTCATAAGTGTCACTCGTTCTGAATTCTTAAATTATTTCTTGTAAGGAAATTAAAATAATGTGTTTTTTATTTTGTTTATATATCTTTTTTTTTAAATAAACAATAATTAAGTTTTTTATATTTAAATTTTTTTGTATACATTTTCTTCCTGCAAGAAAATAAACAACGATAACAGGAATAAACAATTTTGCCACCAATGAATTTAGAAAAGTCACCACACTGTGGCAGTAGAGAAAAAAAATACCCTCAACAAAAAGCCATTTCAGGGAAAGAGGATAGAGCAACAAAGAGACAGACAGAGACATACCCTGCGATCCATTCGGAAGGGCTCATCCCTATGCCCTAATCCCTTCAAAGGGTTTACCCTCCGGAGTGAGACCTTCGAAGGGTTGAAGGGTGTAGGGGACCAAACAACTGTTTCTTGAAGTGCCCTTCTGCTTCATCATCACATGGCCACAAGGAGGTGCCGTCATCATGCAAAGAATATGCGCAAAGGATCATGGGAGCCCGAAGTGTCCATCAGAAATCCTTCATTCCGAAGGGCCCTTTGAAGTGGTCAGTTTTGAACACTTCGGTTTGGAACGACCCTTCAATATGGCAGCCATGATTGATTTCACTCCGAAGTGCCCTTCGGAGGGCGATATATCCCGTTCGGAACGCACCAATAGACACACACACACACACACACACACAGAGAGAGAGAGAGAGAG
>NW_015644631.1:1540435-1547535 GCF_001515625.1 Sinocyclocheilus rhinocerous | reverse complement strand
CAGAGAGAGGGGAGTGGGGAGGGGGGGGGCTGTTTTAAACGTTTTTCCAAAAAGTATCCATGTCACTCCGCCTTCCTATTCATGATAAACCCACATTTTCACAGAGATCCAGACAACACCAGAGAGAATTAAATTATTTTATGAAGTTTTCAAACTAACCCAAGTCACGATTAACATATGCCTCAAGGGCACGCTGAGGGCTTTAGAAGCCTGAAACACATCTGTGGCAACAGCACAGCTGTATTTGAGCTATCTGAGCGTGTGTCTTTTGAGAGAGAGCGATTCAGGCCAGTCTGACTGGAGCTCCTCAGGATCTGACTGCAGCTCTGGGACTCTGCCACAGACATGAACTGAGACCTGACCTGCTCCAACCTGGATAGATCAGAGACTACAGAGGCTGCAGAGGAAATCATCTCCCCCAAAGTTGGATGTTTTGCTTTGAGGCTTTGCTGGGAAGTGTTACTGACTTCTGCAAGGCTGAAATTACCAGACTGGAATAATGTCCATGGACTGGCGTGGAGGTGAAAGGCTGCTTATAGGCTTGTTTGTGATGCTTATCCTGAGGCTCAGCTGCTGTGCTGGACAGAGCTATGAACGCTGGGAGGCTGGGTCCTCATGCTATGGAGGGTTTGACCTCTACTTTGTGCTGGACAAGTGAGTTTTTTTCATTACCATAAGCTTTGACAGCATCTTGGAAGGTCTTGGTCTGAAGGTCTTGGAAATTTATAATTTACATTTATATTCTCTGCAGTATATTGTAGGTGTCTCAAAAGGTTGGCTCCCGAATCACCTAGGCAGTTTTGTCAAAAAGCATGAAAACATATAAACATAGTCAGTTCATCATCTCATCTGTCACTTGTACTGAAGGGTACACTTATAGTATACTAAATTATACAAGCTCCACACATGCAGACAAAATCCTCAAACACAGAATTGCATTGCATTTTTAATAGCTATGTGGATGCATATGGAACCATTTACCATAAAAACAGTAACTATGAGGACAACAACCCACCTCCAGAAAACACAAAGAGCTTAGCAAAGAAAGAAAGAAAAGAAAACATCAACCTGCACACTTGACGTTTTTTTAAATAGACTCTTAAATGATGGTTGTGGGTTATTTGGGGTTTAAAGGGTTATTTTCCTTTGTCTAGCTCTATTTCTGAGGTTTTGCCCTGGGTTTGGTTGCATATTATAATTAATATATTCAGTTCAAGAACAAATACAACCGTTTCAAGTTATTTTAGGGTCATTGTTCCATAGGAAAGCCTAGAATATTCGGGTGTCATGATTGTTTGGGTGCTTAATGTGCTGAACCTTTTCACCAGCAAGGCCAGATGTTCCAAAGCCTCAGAGCTGTTTTGAAGCAGAGTTCGTATCTGAGCACAAATTATATGGGAATGAGAAAGAGACAGAGGGGAGGGAGAAAGAGAAGTATGCAATTGTTCAGTCATGCGAGTAGCATTCTTCATTTAAAAACACAGATAAACTCAGAGAAAAGACATGTGAACAATGCAAACCCTGTGATGAATTTAGAGTGAATTAAACAAATTTAATATGCATGCAAAATCTTTGGATTGTGACAGAATAAAACAATGCTTTTACAGTGTAGGACAACAGCCCAGATTAGTCTTTTCATTAATGGTTGTAGGTTCTTATCTGATGAGGTCATAGCAAAGACTTGGCTCACGATGCAAGTTTCTTTTTCCTGTTGAAACAGTGCAGAAACAGGCACAATGCTGATACGCTGGTCTATGTGATCAATATCTGCCATTTTCAACCATTCATCTCAGAATATCACAGAAAATATCACTATCTCTATCAGTATGAGTAGCATGTTTTTCTGTCATCCATACTACAATTCTTGATAAACACACACACACAAAAAATCTGATTTTCTCATTTTCAAAGCCTGCTATAATTCTTCATCTTCTCAGGTATGGATCTAAATATCAACATGTCTGCTAGTTCATTTTGTTTAGAGAAAAGCTGGAGACTTGATCTCGAGACCTTTCAAGACCACGTAAAATCTCTGGTCTGAGTGTCATTACTCAGTGTCTTGGACTCGATTTGTGTCTCAAGTTTTGGTCTTGGTCTCCGCTTCTGGTCTCAGACAATTTTCAGTATATTAAACGTGATAATTACCTCAACCACAAATCAGCAAGTGGTTCAACATTTGAAATGCATTCTGATTTTAAACATTTTTCATCTCATTAAAATGGACAGCCAGCTTTTGGACCAACAGAAAATCCCCTGAGATCCAGATGGTCTGGATCTGGGCCTCAAGGGGTTCACTCTCAGGTCCCTCATGTCAAAATGTTATAATAAATTGATTTAAAATAAAACGACTATATTTCAAATACATCTAGCCTTTGTTTACAGTAATAGAATGTGGTCTGGGTCTCAAACGTAAAGTGTTGAGTACGTAAAGAAACGTAAAGAAATCCACAATTCTAAACAACCACTGTACGAAAACGACCCAGTGTTTCAAATGAATGCCGCAATAAATTCAATCTTTATTTTTTTTCCAGTTCACTGAAATGCATGGCCTTGCATGGTTCTTCAATTATATCTTTGATCTCAATTTAAGCATTGAGAAGTTTAGACTTGGTCTGGGTCATGAATGGTCTGGTCTTGGCTCTATATGCCAGACTTTTATATATATATATATATATATATATATACACATTTATGAAATAACTTGATTTAAAATAGAACAGCCAATAAAATTTGAGACAATAATAGCCTGTCCACATTCTAAAAAAATCTGCTGAATTTATCAAGACTGAAATAGCAGCACTGGTGTGTTTGTGGGGGTGGATATGCGCTGAGGAAAGCTTATACTGCTTTTGGATGGCTTCAACGTCGCTTACGTAAGCTTACATTTTTTTTTTGATTTGTCTCCACCGCAATTGCCCAGCCAGATGAGCTATTACACAAGCTGAGCCATTAAAGCAGCCCACTTAAGAAAGAGTTAGTGACTAAACATTCATTTTGCCATTAATTGTAATAATCCTGTACGATTTTTGTTTGCACAAGGAGTCTGCCAGTGCTCCACACAGAGATCTGATCTCATCGTTTAAAGCAGCTTTTGCCTATAGGCGCTCTTGCGCATAGTTTTTCAGGTAGCTTTGCAGGGAGGTCACTTGAAGCATCTTGGAGACTTTGCCACAGTTCTTCTGGATTTAGTCTGTCTCAGTTTTTTCTGTTTCTTCATGTCATTCCAGACAGACTGGATGATGATGAGATCAGATCTCTGTGTGGAGCACTGGCTGTTGTCAGACTCCGTTTGCAAACAAAAATCTCACTGGATTACATTATTTAATATATATATATATATATATATTAAATAATAAAGAATAATAAAAATATATATTAATACTAAATACTAAAAAGAATAAAGAAAGAGGAACTGACCAATATACTTTGCCACTTAGTTTAATATTTTACCTAATGAAAGGAAATTCATGTTGATTATTTTTCCCTAATACAAATACTGAATTTTAATTCTGAATACTTAAATGCATTAAATCTATATTGTCTTTGTCATAACCTTTCTTCATTCCCAGGTCTGGAAGTGTACAGCACCACTGGAATGAAATCTACTATTTTGTTGATCACCTTGCACACAAGTTCATCAGGTGATTCTGGAAGAAACTCATATTGTATAGTTTTTATTATTTTCTTGCGGTCAGATTACTGTATTATTATGTATTTAAAAAATCAAACAACAAAGCTGTTCTGTTGTGTTTAAAATTCAATTGTCAAAACACTGTACACTTTACTTGCGGTACGCCGTTTTAAGTTGCCGGTCAACTGTCCTAAAATATCATAACATGCAATTAAAAGGCTGCAGAGCCAATTTAAATGCTAAGGACAAGACAGCTTGTATAGCAGAAAAAGCTATAATGGAATCCTATAATTGGGTCTAAATGTCAAATAGGGGGCAACTGCATGATGGTTTCTAAATAAAAAAAGAAAATCTTACCTATTATGCTCTGTCTTCAGCCCCCAGCTCCGCATGTCCTTCATAGTCTTTTCAACGGAGGGAAGAATCTTGATGAAGCTGACAGAAGACAGGCAAGAGTTCATAACACATGCTGTGATTTCAAACTGCCAACTCTGACTGAAAAGCTTTTGATTACTTTGATTTCATTGTACCTGCTGCGAGTCTGTCAGCGTTATTTGTATCTTGTGTTTATCAAACAAATCAAGAAGAGCAGAAGATCTCATTTCCATGCTGGTCCAACCTTTATGCTGGTGACCTTTGGTTTGGTTCTAGCTTAGCTGGTCCAAATAAAAAACAAAAAAGTGTCAATTACATCAATTGTATCTTAACTACATTTCATTATTTAAACAAAAAGCAATACACCATTTCAAAAGGCAAAAATGTAATGTTCAGGGATCAGATTCGTGCTGGACTGGAGGAACTTCAGAGAGTCTTGCCAGGTGGAGATACCTTCATGCACAAAGGTTTTCAGAGGGTAAGAAGTGATTGTTGCCATTGCTTCCAGTAAAGTAGACATAAGAACAAAAGCACTGTTCACTGAAACAAATATTTGTGTTTTTTAGGCAAGTGAGCAGATATACTACGGAACAGGTGACGGTACGTTATATCAGATTCTTAAGATGACTTACGTGAGATAGCATATTGACCAGACATTTTAAAACTTTAAAAGAACGATTTTTAAGTTAAGTATAGGCCTACTATATACTTTTAAACAGCGTTACAACAACCTCAAAAGTTAAAATTAAGCCGTGGTCATATTTACGAAATATACAGTAATTTCAATAAACTTCGACACGAGAGGCAACTTCGCTTGAAGCCGAAAGATTTCCACATGCGGATTGGCTGCGGCACGGCAAGACAAATCAATCCCTGGCAGTAAACTGATGCTTCGTTCTATTTATGAAGTACTGACACAAAATACAAATAACTTGCAACAGTCGCTTCGTCGAAATTTTACTAATGTTACCGCAATTTTAGACGGTACGCTAAAATATCGCATTCGTTCGCCGGAGGTGGTAGAGCTGCTCGCTCGCTGTTTGTAATGGTACAGCGACAAAACGTAGGCTAGGTCTAAGAAAACTACTATTAGCCTATATATAGCCTATCATTCTGTTACGTGTTTACACACCACAAAGAAAGTTTTAAACGTGTTAAAGATGACGTTTAGCAAAATCGCTATATCAAAAGACATTTCAGCTGCGCGAAGTAAACCTGCAGTAGGCCTACGTAAAAAAATATTAAAATAAAAGTAAACAAATAAACCTTAAAGTCACTGTCACATTCGGGACAGTTCTTGGTGGTTTTGTGACTTTTATAGTTTCTCTCTTTCTACTCTTGTGTTAGGATACCGCACAGCGAGTGTCATCATTGCTCTGACAGATGGAGAATTGCGCGAGAATGAATTTGACTTGGCAGCCAGAGAGGTGAGACCTTAGACCTTGGATTCTTTGACAGAACTGACATATTTTCCTATTCTTTCTCCCCTGCGCATGAAAAAATGCACTTAGCACCAATAGGCTTTAGCTCTGACTGTTTGCAGGAACTATTTATAAAATAAACTGAACCTTGGACCTCCTTTATCTCAGACGGTGTCTTTTTTATTATCTGATCACATTTGCATAGCCTGATATTTCACACGAGCTGAAATGTAACGACTGAATATATGCACCCCAACACATCCCTTTGAACCCTGTCTTTGATATGTTTGAATGGCAGGCTGGTCGCTCACGTCAGCTGGGAGCTTCTGTGTACTGTGTTGGAGTGAAGGACTTTAATGAAACCCAGGTGAGGTGACAACCGCACACAGGTCAGAATGATTCGGCCCTTCATTGTGAACAGGTCACCACAATCTTGATCTTTCGGGAGCTAAAATCCAATGTAAGAATGAAAGAATACACAAACATTTTTCATGATTTCTCATTCGGTCACAGCTGGCAACAATAGCTGACAGCAAAGATCACGTCTTTCCTGTTAATGATGGCTTTGAAGCCCTGCAAGGGGTCATTGATTCGGTGAGTGAATGGAATAAAATTAAACTATTCCATACAGCTACTTTTATTTCTTTCTACTGATGATTTTATTGATGTTTCAAATGAGCTGTGACACTTGTGTTCATGAAACTTTGGAGCTGCCTATGTAGGCAGCATTTTATGGTATCAGATGTGTGCTTTTGACACATAAATGGCATAAATCCAAATTCTATGGCAGAATTTCACGTAAATAAAATAATTAAAAAAAAAAAAACTTTTTAAACGATTATGCATTTCAACAAACTCAGTGGCTCAGCGGAAAAAAAACATCCATCCAAGATGGCACGCAAAGTGAGATAAATGTTATATATATAAAAATAAAAAAATAAAATTATAAAAATATAAATCGCATTTTACAAATACAATTATAACATTCAATTCAAATAAAACTAAACATGAAATTTAGTTCCCCCAAATTTTTAAAATATCTATTATATCTAACATTTATAATATTATATATAATTGATCATTTTTTAAAACGTTACAGTGCTAAGCTAATGGCAAACTTTATTTAAATCAATTGTGAGTTGACACATATTTGCTTCAAATCAGTCATTTATGAGGTTGCTGTGACTTGCTTAAAACATTCAACCATAAATGCATTTGTCTTTTCTTGCCTCAGATCCTGAAGAGATCCTGTATAGAAATCCTCGCCGTGGAGCCCTCAAGTATTTGTGCAGGAGGTAAACAGACATCAGACCTGAAGCAAAGACCTAGTTCAGCTAGGAAACAAACAATTTTATTTGTATTTTTTTTGCCATATACAACCACAAAACGAATCTGAATTTTACAAAACCGATTCAAACCAAAAGTATTAAGATATTATTTTTGGACAAACAATTCTGTCTGAATGGTTATATTCGATTACAAATGATTTTTTAAAAAGGGGTCATCGGATGCTACATGCACTTTTACAAGTTATTTGAACTGAAATGTGTGTTGGCAGTGTGTGTACACAACCACCCTATAATGATAAAAATCCACCCAGTGGTTTTTTTTAATCTACTAAAATCTTTACCCCTTGCTCAAATCGAGCCGATCTCAGATGCCTGTCTGTGTGA
>NW_015644631.1:1531392-1540035 GCF_001515625.1 Sinocyclocheilus rhinocerous | reverse complement strand
TTACCTTAGCTCCGCCCTGAGTGAGCTGTCATCAGTCCACCATTGTTTCACCGCCAGAGCAGATGTAGATAAGAATGACTCCTAAGCGATTGAGGTGTTCTGTTGTTGGATGTAATAATGAATATAGCAGTCGTCATTTACTCCCAACATCTGAGCCGCTGAAGACGCAGTGGATTATGTTTGTTTTTGATGGGAATGTGCCCCCGATCTACCTAAATGCGTCTATGTTCATGCAAATCATTTGTGATCCAGCTTAACCTACAGATGAAGTGAGTATAAGGTTTTTTAATGAATCTTTGCAAATCGCCTTTCATAATAATGTGCTAATTAGCAAGTTTCAGGATGAGTGTGTCTAAAGTAAACAGTCCCTCAGAGAGCAGCTCGGAAGAGAGGGGCGGGGTCAGCAGAGCTCATTAACATTTAAAGGAAAATGCTACAAAACCGCTTGTTCTGAAAAGATCTGTTTTTGACATTGAGAAATTTTAACCAAACTATGTTATAGACTTTTCATTAAGACCCTAAAGAATCATATCAACTTGTGGAAAATGGGCATAAATGACCCCTTTAAATATATTTAGGACACAACATGTATTTAACATCAAACACAATGTGTTTCCTCTGTTCCAGAATCTTTTGAGGTGGTAGTTCGAGGGAACGGATTTCTTCACGCCCGTGATGTGAACAGAATCCTTTGCAGTTTCCGTATCAACAACACCCTCACCGTGAGTAAGTGAAAACAGCACAGAACGATTTCTGTTCCTTGCACTGCCAGCTGTGTGCTGCTGAATTAATAATAGGTTAACCTGTGTTAGCATTAACTGCCAACCGACAACGATCTCCTCATTTGATAAGGAGCAAGAGTGAAAGTTGTTAAATCACAGAAGTGAGTCCAGGCCAGGCTAATGTAGCATTGCTCATGTGGCAATGCAGACAGTTTTTTGTACTGGTAAAGAAGCCAATTGAATCCAAATGTCAGTACGGCTGTCGTGTTTTCAACAATGAGCTAGCATGCCGCTCGAGAAAGGTTGGCCGCAGCACTTGTAAATCACAAGACTTGACTTCAACATAAACCACATGTGCACAAACACATCCACACACCATTAAAAAAAACACACCATGGAAAATATTACCAGGATTTTTGTTCAAATATGTTGGAGGTTTTTAATTGTTTTGTATATGTATAGGTTTGATTAGCAAATGCAGAGTTTTAACCAATGTCATGAAAAGCACCTTCAAAGCTCTTTTTCACATTTAGGTGAACAATTTCAGTTCTTTTAGGTTATAGCACTAAACTCTATTCCCCATCGTGCGACTCTTGCATAACCATTACATTGGGTAACTAATAGAATGGCTCAACGCACAGCGCTTGGAATGCTGGATTTATCTTGGAAGCGAATGGCTAGAAATTGGTCTGTTGCGGTGTTGATGTCCTAATGATTTCTGAGCTCTGAGCATCTATCCTTCTCTCTCAGCCGCTGTTTTACTTAAAGAATATCAGATGGCATGGGGGAATGCAAAGTCCATCTCACCAGTGTGTGTGTGTGTGTGTGTGTGTGTGTGTGTGTGTGCACGAGTCTAGGCCAGGGTAAATAGGCTTTGGAGTCAAACTTTTTCCAGTTTCTCATTTTTCATGTGGAAAAATGACAAGAGAATAAAAATTCTGCCCTTTAGTTTAAGGCTGAACCAAAGTGGTAAAGATATGCAATAGAGTTTCGGTGTTTTTCTTCTGAAAATAATTATTAGTGGTTATTGCTAAGGCAAGCATCAGCATTACTCATGTGTAGGGGCTTTTCAAACTTCAGCGCATAACTTGTCCTGCACTGTTTAAATAATACCTCAAATCATGTGGCTTATTGAGAAGAGGTGTACTATTATAAGAAAATGATCAAAAACATCCAATAGATTTACAATACAAGTGGGACTTGAGTCATATCTGCAGAACAAAATATCATAGAGGCTTGAGGGTGGACTCTTGACTTGAGCCAGTAAGTAACCACCTAGCAACCACCCAAAACAGTCTAGGAGCTGTATAGTAACACCCTGGCAATCACCCAGAACACTCTAGCATCATGGCACTGAGTCTTGCATCAAAGGAATATTTCACCCAAAAATGTACATTTGTGAATATTTGCTCACTCTTAAGGCCTTACGAGGTGTAAATGAATTTGTTTCTTCATCTGAACACAGTTGGAGAAATATGATGGATCCTCTGCAGTGGGTGAAGTCAGAATGAGAGTCTGATGAAAACATCACAATAATCCACAAGTAATGCACATGACACCAGTCCACCAGTTAATGTCTTGTGAAGTGAAAAACTGCTTCTTTGTAAGAAACAAATCAATCATCAAAGCCATTTTTTACTTTAATTTAAGTGAGTCCTCAATCAATAATATTGCTTTCTCCAGCATAGATCAAACATCACTTTACAAGTAAAACAGTTCAAAACAGTTCTAAACAAATATGTCAGTGGATTTTGATGTGATGTGAAACAGGAGATGGACGTTTCCCACTTATTGTGGATTTTGGATTTAAATGAAGGTTTTAAGTTAAAAAGTCTTAATGATTAATTTGTTTTTCAAAGAGATTTTAATTTTATAAGATGTTAATTAATGGACTGGAGTGGTGTGGATTACTGTACTTGTGGATTATTGTGATGCTTTTATCAGCTGTTTGGACTCTCATTCTGACGGCACCCATTCACTGCAGAGGATCCATTGGTGAGCAAGTGATGTTATGCTAAATTTCTCCAAATCTGATGAAAAACAAACTAATCTACATTTTGGATGACCTAAGGGTGAGTACATTTTTATTTACTCTATTCCTTTAACAAGAAATACTCACCATTATTCTCCCAAAAAAAAATGAAAATCTAGTTATTATTCATTAGTTTATTACGGACAGCAATAAATGTTGATATTTTTGGTGCAAACTACACTGCTGTTCATAAGTTTGGGTTTGGTAAGATTTTTTTCTGTTTTTGAAAATAGTCTATCATGCTCACCAAGGTCACAATCATTAATTTGATTGAATTATACAGTAAAAAAAAAAAATACTATTTTCTATATTACTATATTTTCAAATGTAATTTATTCCTGTGATGGCAAGGAATTTCAGCATCATTACTCCAGTCTTCAGTGTCACATGATTATTCAGAAATTATTTGAATATGCTGATTTACTGCTCAAGAAACATTTCTTATTATCAGTGCTGAAAACAGTTGTGATGGTTATTTTTGTGGAAACTATGATACATTCAAGATTCTTTGATGAAATGAAAGCTCAAAAGAATAGCATTTATTTGGAAAAGGACAATTTTGTAACATTATAGATGTCTTTACTTCAACTTTTGATCAATTTATTTTGCCCTTGCTGAATAAAAGTAATAATTTATTTTTAAAAATTAATCTTACCGACTCCAAACTTTTAAATAGTGCATGGTGAAATGAAAATGTGTAACGGTGATTCAGACTGGCTTATAGGTTAAGCTGCTGTTAAATTATTTACAAACAATTCGTAAAATGAAACCGAATTACTGATATCAACCCTGAGGACATTTATCAAGCTGCTTCTTATTCTGTGTGTTGTTATTCTCCAGTGAAGAGGCCTCTGGTTGTCGAAGACACGTACCTGCTCTGCCCAGCACCGGTACTGAAGGAGGAGGGAACGTAAGTCTTGCTGGAAACTTTCTCTTCAGCTGAAGCAAATAAAGCTAGAATGGAAAGAGAAGCACACAAGCCAAGAACCAAATTAAAATATAGGACAGAAAGACGCCCAAAATAGTCTCTATGAAAGTAACTCTTCTCCCATGCATTTTAGCACTTTCAATTTAAACTAATTGTAAATGCTTCATAATTGTTAAGTAATTATCATAACTGTTGTAAATGCTCATCATTTTGAATTAAAGAATGTAAAAAAAATCTACAGGAAAAAAAGAAGATTTGGTTATGCCATGAAATTCTTTTTTTAACAAGACTACATATGTAACTTTCCTGTAACATAATAAAAAAACAGTTATTTTAATTTGTAATTGTAATTTCACAGTATTATTGCTTCTACTGTATTGTACTGTACTGGGTTTTGATCAAATAAATATAGCCTTGGTGAACCTAAGAGACTTATTTACTTAGCGACCACAAGCTAATGAATGGTAGTATACTTTATATGTAATTTAAGCACAACTGGAATACATACTTTTTTGTATTTATTTTCTAAATTAACAAAAAAAAATTGAACAATTTGAAATAAAATCAAGTCAGCAAGATTTGTCTGTCTCTTTTTCGTTCATAGGACTGCCTCCCTTCATGTCAGTATGAACAACGGCCTGAGTTTTATCTCCAGTTCTGTGACCATCACCACTGTCAGCTGTGTGAGTACAGTAACCCTGCAGGGCAGCAGTGCCAAGCCCACTCCCACTGTTACACTGGGCAGAGCCACTGCTAGTACCACTACACTGGGCAGTACCTCTAGTTCAGCTCCATCTTCAATGTCTTCAGGATCATTAGAAAATCACAGGTAGGTGAGTTTGATCAGGGTTGGAGTTAAACCCTGAAGCGCATTGGCCCTCCAGGGCAAGATTTGAGGAACCCTGCTGTAATTACTATCATGAAATTTGATTTGTTTTCCGACAAAGTCACAAACAAACAATATTTCTAAGCTAATAAAACTCAAACAATCATCATCGTTCATGTCTTTATTGAGCACAGTCATTAAACATACAAAGTAATGGTGGAAAAAGTAAATGAAACACTAGGCTTCTGGTGTCACTAAATGCCAATTGGAGTCAGGTGTTAGCAAACCAGGAGTCCAATCAATGAAACGAGAATAAAGGTGTTGTTTGGGGCTAAACTGACTGATATAAATACCCAAACAGCGTGGTCAGTGTGCTATTCACAAGCAGCATTAGCTGACGTGAGCCATGCCACGCAAAAAAGACATTTCAGAAGACCTACGATCAAGAGTTGTTGATGTGCATGTAGCTGCAAAGGGTTACAGATTAGTCTCAAAGACTTTAGATATTCATCAGTCCACAGATAGACAAATTGACTAAAAATGCAGATGATATGGTTCTGTGGCTACTCTCCATTGAAGTAAGTGCCCAGCCAACATCTCTCCAAAGGCACAATGCAGAATGCTAAATGAAGTGAAAAAGAACCATAGAGTAACAACTAAAGACTTGAAGGATTCATTGAAGCTGGTTAACATCTCTGTTCATGAGTCAACCATACAAAAAACACTGAACAGGCATGGTATCCATGGAAGGACACAAAGAAAGAAGCCACTGCTCTCTAAACAAAACATTGCAGCACGCCTAAAGTTAGCCAAAGACCACCTTGACACTCCACAACACTACTGGGAAAATGTCTTGTGGACAAATAGAATTGTTTGGGAAAAGCATGCAGCGCTATGTATGGAGTAAAAAGAAAACAGTGTACCAACATGAAAACATCATCCCAACAGTGAAGTATGGTGGAGGGAGCATTATGATTTAAGGGCTGCTTTGCTGCCTCTTGACCTGGACCGCTTGCCACTGTGGAGGGGAAAATGAATTCCCAAGTTTATCAGGATATCCTACAGGATAATCTCAAGGTAGCTGTCTGCAAGTTGAAGCTCAGAAGAAGCTGGGTGGTGCAGCAGGATAATGACCCTAAAGATCGAAGTAAATCTACTACAGAATGGCTTCGGAGACATAAAATCCACCTTTTGGAGCGGCCCAGTCAAGCCCAGACTTCAACCCAATAGATATGCTGTGGAATGACCTCAAGAGAGCCATTCACACCAGACGCCCTAAGAATATGGGTGAGCTGAAGCAGTTCTGTAAGGAAGAATGGTCCAAAATTACTCCTGGACGTTGTGCAGGTCTAATACACGGCTACGGGAAGCGCTTGCTTGAGGCATTGCTGCCTAAGGTGGTTCAACCAGTTATTAAAGCACGGTTTCACTTACTTTTTCCACCATCACTTTGTATGTTTAATGGGTGTGTTCAATAAAGACATGAAAGATCATGACTGTTTGTGTTTTATCAGCTCAGTAATATTCTGTTAGATCACATTTCATGACCAATTTAAGCAGAAAACCAGGAAAATGAAAATAGTTCAATTACTTTTTCTTGCAACTGTGTGTGTGGACACATATTTTTGTTTTTTAATTGTAACATGCAAGATTTTTGCACGCATCTGGACTTTTTATTTTTTAAGGTGATTTTCATATTCTATAATGCAGTGATTTTTAAATGATCATAAAGATGTGATCATTTACAATTTAAATATTATTACTACTTATTTTTTGCATTACAGTAATAATAAATTACTATTATGAACAATTATAAAAATGATGTCAATGCAACAAAAAATAGGCTTAATTTTCAGTTCAATAAATATATAGACTCATATTTCTTTCCTTTGATTTTGGGCTGAAATGTGACTTTGAAACATTATTCACAGCTTTCGAGAGATACTATATTTGATTTCAGACGAGATAAAGAAAATACACTCAATATAAGATGCCTTATTAAGGGGTTCCTGGCGTAGTCACTCACACCGAGATCAAGATAATGTTTTTAAAAGCTCCTTGCAGCAATTCCTATTAAAATTCTGTCCCTCAACTATATTACACCGCAAATTTTTAATTGGAACCCCATCCAGAAGGGTTTGAGTGTGGCACGAGGAAGATTATTCAACGTTTATTTCCTTTGGACCATAAACCTCCCCCGGATCTGTTTCTCTGCTCTGTCCATCAGACCGACGGAACGTTCTTGGCCATAGCGCTGCTGATACTGCTGCTGCTGATCACTATGGCGACACTCTGGTGGTTTTGGCCCTTCTGTTGCACAGTGGTAAGTTTTGCACTGAAGTCCCTCATCTCAGCTTTCTTTTTCAAAAGTTACCCCAACCGGAGCCCAAAATCCAGTTATTACGGTGCAGAGAAGTGGTTTTTGAGCCCAGTGATGTCTTTTCTGAAGTGCAAATGAATGTGAAATTCTGAGCCATGGTAAAAGTCTTGCTAGTAAGTAAGATGGAATTAAAGGGAATCATTTATTTAAAATAATATTTTGCATTCGAATCTTATTTTCATTCCTTCACAAATGATACCTGTGACAAAGGGCTGTAACAACGATTTTGATGACACTTTACTTGAAGCCTTTATGAATATTGGATTTTAAAGCTGCTCATTATATACTTCTTTTCACAAATAATTGTAACCAAACGTAAAATGTAGATTGGTTGTTTGTCATACGTTTTAATGCATTATAGTTTCTAAAGGTGTAATAATGAATAGATAATTATTAAATTGTGATATATTAAAGCTGTGGTTATAATTATTCATGAGATCATACAACTCATTATACGGTCGGTGCATTACTAGGCATAATTGATGCATTAAATATACTTCTATAATTCAGTGTATATAAAAGTTTAAAGTTAAGAATTTATTTTCATTCTAATGTCAACAGATTGTCCATGAGCCGCCACCGCCACCAGTCATGGACGACAGTTCGGTAAGAGATGATGGCAACACTTTCGTATAGGGACCAATTCTCACTATTAACTAGTTGCTTATTAGCATGCCTATTATTATCATACTGGCTGTTTGTAGGTACTTATAAAGCACATATTCTGCATGACCATATTCTACATCCCTAATCCTATCCAATACCCAAACTTAACTACCTCACTAACTATTAATAAGCAGCAAATTAGAAGTTTATTGAGGCAAGTCTTAGTTAATGGTTTGTTAATAGCGAAAATTGGACCTTAAAATTAAGTGTGACCGAGCTGATTTGTTTGTTTCCTGAATCCTGAACCACTTCGAGATCACATATCGCAAAAAGAATCTGATTTTATATGCATCTTCAGACATGAACGTTAGGTAATCTAGTAATTTTAGAGGAAATATTAAAATTGTGTCATCATTTACTCACCTTCATGTCATTACAAAATCCTGTAATTTTCTAGATTCTGTGGAAAACAGAAAGAGGTAGTTAGCAAAATGTCCAAGCTGTTATATCTACTGTACACATGCAAAATGGATAGCAGGAGCTGTTAGGAGCACCACAAAAATATTAAGTAAGTCTATGTGACTTGTACACTACATTCGAAGTAATCTGAAGCCATTCAGTATCTTTGTGAAACAGACCTATCTGAAAATCTTCCCTTCTGCCTTAGCTCTCAAATCACATTTGTAATTACTTAAATAAGGTTTGAGAAGTAAAGTGGAAGGGTTGATTTCTTGCAAATAATTTTTTTTATTTAATTTGTATTTTCAATGCCATGCCTTGGTGTCTTGGCAGGATCAACAGTGTGTTTGTTCTCATCATGGAACCTTTTAGCTTCAAGTTTATTTCAGAGGCTTTTTCTTGTGAAGGGACGCCTACTGACATTTGTTCCAAACATTTGCTCAGCAAAGTTTTCACAGATGTGCCCAAGGATGCCAAATAGTGTTGGGTCGTTCTTCAACGATTCGTTCATTTTGAACAAATCTTTAATGTGACTCGGGAAGAACGAGTCGTCTCGGGGAGTGATTCGTTCAGTCGCGCATGCGCAACATCCTATAGGTCTGTACTGGAATTAGTCAAGTAGTTCACCTGGTTCGAGTCTTCGGGTTTTTCCGAGTCGTTCGTTCATCACGTGACAGCCCCATAAACTTA
>NW_015644631.1:1530727-1531134 GCF_001515625.1 Sinocyclocheilus rhinocerous | reverse complement strand
CATCACGTGACAGCCCCATACGCTTTAACCAATGCAGTCTGAGCCGGAAAGAGAATTGATTAGTTCATCTCTCGAGTCTTCGGGTTTGAGTCGTTCGTTCATCACGTGACAGCCCCATAAGTTTAAGCAGTGCAGTCTGAGCCGGAAAGAGAATTGATTAGTTCATCTCTCAAGTCTTCGGGTTTTTCCGAGTCGTTCATTCATCACGTGACAGCCCCATAAGCTTTAACCAATGCAGTCTGAGCCGGAAAGAGAATTGATTAGTTCATCTCTCGAGTCTTCGGGTTTTTCCGAGTCGTTCGTTCATCACGTGACTGCCCCATAAGTTAACCAATGCAGTCTGAGCCGGAAAGAGAATTGATTAGTCCAACTCGAGTTTTCGGGTTTTTCGAGTCACTCGTTCATCA
>NW_015644631.1:1516981-1530671 GCF_001515625.1 Sinocyclocheilus rhinocerous | reverse complement strand
ACGAAATGACTCGAAAAAAGATTCGTTCATTTTGCTGAACGAGACTCAAAGGTCAGTCGGTAAAATGATCCGAACTTCCCATCACTAGGATAATGACAGAGGACAGAGGGTCAGAAAATTATGTGATTTAAAGCAGCAACTGTGTAACTTTTTTTTAATTAAAAAATATATTCAAATAAAAAACTATAAAATGATATTTCACAGTATTACTGTTTTTACTGAATTTTTGATCAAATAAATGCAGCCTTGATGAGCATAAGACTACTTCTTTCAAAACCATTTAAAACAATCTTACCGATCATAAACTTAAATCATGCTTAAAAATGTTTTTAGATGTAACAATAAATAATTAAATGGAAAAATTGTTTTAAATGCAACATTCAAATAAATCAGTTTGTTTTTCATGATCCTTTTGCAAGATGCTTCTCTTGTCAGTAGAGTTAAGGTCATTACAGTTCGCACATGGACTGCATTTAAAATGAGTTAATGTGTTATTTTGATAAATGTTACATTGTTCTAAACCCTGAAGACAGGGTTTGAGATAAGTGGTGGATCATTAGCAAGTATCAAAAGACTGCAAAAGCTTTCTGCAGCTGACATCTAGGATAGCACTCAAAATAAAAATAAAATAAAAAAGTCAAGCTCATGCTAAAATTTCAGTTCTTTCTCCTAGGCTCATTAAACATGTTGCAGTCAGACCGTGTGGGAACATACGGAAACCCAATTCTGTCTTATGAGCTATGAAATCCCGATAAATCACTGGAAGGTATAGGCTGACATAATTTCCTGTCCGTGCTTGGGAAAGATTATCATTAGATTGTTTTCATGAGAATAAATAATGACTTTGTTCTTGTGTGCCCTTGAGCATAATTGAATTAAACAAAGGACGCATTCATTTGTAATCAGCTCCTCCAAACACTTAAAATCATCTTTTTAATGCCTAATAATTACAGCGTCAGTTTGGCTGGCTAGCATGAGCCACAGCATCTTTTTCCATCCTCTACTGAAAGTTTGTTGTAAGCAATATTTCGTTATATTGTTCATCATAATGTTTTTCCAGTGACAATTTAAAACCAACAGAACTTGACATTGAATTACAATCCAATCAATTCTGGATTGATAAAATCAAGTCATTGAATAATTCATGTTAACTTAATATGACTGTGTTTCTCTGAAGGATGAAGAGGATGAAGCCTACCCAAAGAAGAAATGGCCGACAGTGGACGCCTCGTATTACGGTGGGAGAGGAGTTGGCGGCATCAAAAGAATGGAAGTAAGGCAAGGGTGTCTGGAAAGAAAACAACAGCTTCCATTTGCTCCGGTCCACCGCAATGATATGAATGTGTATGTGTGTGTCCAGGTGCGCTGGGGAGATAAGGGATCCACTGAAGAAGGAACCAAACTGGAGAAGGCAAAGAATGCTCGGGTGAAGATGCCAGAGCAAGAGTTTGAGTTTCCGACCAGTGGGACCCTAAACAATGGCATGCGGAAACCCATCTCCCCTCAGAAGTGGTACTCGCCAATCAAGGTAGATCAGTTTACTTTCAGGGGGACTACAAGAGCAACCACAGGTTTTGTTCACAATATTAAAAAAAAAAAACTAAAGCATGACATTTAGATATTCTAAATGTCTTAAAAGTTCAAATTTGTCTTAAAAGCGATACGTTGTCGGCGCCAATAGCCTCGCGGTTATTGCCCCGACATACAGCGCAACTGCGCTCACGGCGACCCGAGTTCGAATCCCTGCTCGTGGTCCTTTGCCGATCCCGCTCCCCTCTCTCTTCACCCAATGCTTTCCTGTCTACTCTACACTGTCCTTTCCAAATAAAGGCATAAAAAAGCCCATAAATAAATCTTTAATAAAAAAAAAAAAACGATACGTTATTTGCTAGTACCTCAAGATGTGCTGCAAAACCATTACGATTTGATTAGATTCAGGGGCATGCAATTGATATATTCATGTTACAATATTGTGTGTCTATTTTACACAACTAGTTACATTTTTAACTATAAAAAATGCAACCAAAATTTAACATGAACATTTAATTGAACTTGAATCTGAATATTGCAAATTCTTTATCCCAATTGGGACATCCACAACAAAAATACACTTTAGGTTTTTAAATAATATAGAACAATAAATAATGGCTTGTGCAGTAATATAGTTTTTTTTGTCAATGTTAATATACTCAATTTTTCAAAGTTTTAAATAAAGATTATTGGACTACATTTTATAAGAATATACTACTTAATACTTTCTATATTTTAAAAATGTACATTCAGTTCAATGCCTTACTTGCCATTCATTTGTAATTACTTGTGAAATTTATGAGCAATTTTTTGAGTGAAAATTGTTTCATAGAAAATCCTACATTCATTTTTTTTCAGTGTAGGATATACACAACAAAATAGGTACTCCAGGTGTTGCAAAAATACAGAATGATAAATCAAAATAAATAATGTCAAAATAATCAAATCAATTTAAATGACAGCTCTGTGGCAATTTCATCTCTTTTATAACAAACAAGTCTTTTAATATATCTTATAGATATATATTTTTTGTTGCGTTGTGTTGAGAAATCATATCGTTAGTCATTTGATCGATGCATCGATCCATACCGATTGCTTTATTGTTACACACTCTAGATGGTAAGATGGTGTCCCCATCAGACTTTTTTTTTTCTTCAGTTTTTATCTTTTAATATAAAGTCTAATAAAGTTTTTTTTTTTTTTATTCTTAATTTATCAAGTTTTGCTGGTGAACAGCATGGCATTGACCAGAACCAAATCAGCTCTAACCAGCCTGAAAATTCATGCTGGTCCACGTTGGCCAGGGATGGCATCGTAAAAGGTGTTGAATTAATACAAAGTAAGCCAGAAAATATTCATTTCCCAGTGCGTCCTTGCAAAAACACATAACACAACAGCTACGGATGACCCAGTGCAGTGTCATGCTTACGGTATGGTCATCTGGTGGACAACGAACGACTTGGTCATTCATCAGAAGACTGGAAGGAGCTCAGAAGAAGCGGCGTGTGCTGTGGTGGCCTCAGCCAGTCCGGGAAGCGGTTCTTGCATTGTTTCATAATGTCTCTGTCAGATGGAAGGGGAGGGTTAATTTAAACCAGACACTGAACTGAGCTGACCCAAGGGAGATGAGCTTTGCAGAGCTGGTACATTTCCCAACAAAACAAACTCCTTTTCTCTCTCTCTTCCACCTTCTTTCCTCTGGATTATGTTGGGTGACAGTTCACTCTGAGAGGGAGAAATTAAACACATTGAGAGAAATGAAGAGAAGCTTCGGTGTGTATTTGGCCCAGATTCTGCAAAAAATGTACTCCGTAAAGTGATTTTACACCCAAATAAGGAGAAACTTTTAATATTCACTGAATTGAAAATACACAGAGTCAGTCAATTAGATGTCTGGGTCACTAAATTCCAACTGCTACTGTTCTACCAGCTTATTATTTTTCTTTGATCCTGACAGGAAATTGGAAAATTAGTGGAACTTCTGTTAACAACGTGCATAAAATAAGATTCAACAGATAAGCCCTCTGTAAGTCTCTCTGTACCGCTCTCTGTAGTCAATTACAGATTACCCTGAAAATCATCTTTGCATTGTTGATGAAGTGTGTTTTGCAGCTTGAATTTCTCACCAGCATGCTTTCAAGTGTTGATCTCTTGGAACCGCTGTTGTGTTCGGATCTTTCAGGGGAAACTGGATGCCCTGTGGGTGTGGCTTAGGAGAGGATATGACCGCGTATCTGTGATGAGACCTCAGCCGGGAGAGAAGGTAATGAATAGTGCCATACGTAACACAGATGCGCTATCAACTTGTGATTGTCAACTTGTGGCGTATGCACATAACAGGTCAAAGGTATGGAACAATAAACATTTTTAATCTCTTATGCTCACCGAGCTTGCATTTATTTGATTAAAAATACAATGAAAACTGTAATATCGTGATATATTATCACAATTTAAAACAACTCTTTTCTATTTCAATATAATTTCAAATGTAATTTATTCCTGTGATGCAAACTGAATTTGCAACATCATTACTCCAGTCTTCAGTGTCACATAATCCTTCAGAAATCATTCTAAAATGCTTTGATTTAATGCTCAAGAAAGATTTCTTATTATCAATATTAAAAACAGTTGCTGCTTAATGTTTTTGTGGAAACCATGGTACACTAAGAAGTTTGGAGCACCAAAAACAAAACAAAAACAACAACATTCATATTAATTGAGCACCAAATCAGCATATTAGAATGAAAATTCGGCTGAAAGTTCCATCACAGGTATAAATGACATTTTAAAATATATTTCAGAAAAGGTATTTAAATTTATTTCAAAGCCTTGGTGAGCATAAGAGACTTCTTTAAAAAATCCTTATTCCAGTTGTTTGACATGTAGCGTATAATTTATTAAATTAACTTCATATCAAACATATAACATAGATATTCGCCATATAAACTCTGTGCTTATTACTTAACTCTATGACAATATTTTCAAGTTATAACAACACAGTAAATAGGGCTAAAAACTTTCCACACAAGGTAGTAGAAGGTAATGCTGAATAAAGCAGTCCTCTGGGTTATTTCAGAATCGGTTCTCGTTAAAATGTTGCAAGCAGATTGTGAGGAACACTTGAAAACATTGTGATGTATATTGAGGATGAAAGGAGGCCAGCTGTTAGCAATAAGTGCAGTCAGAAACAGAGGCAGAGTGAAGGTACTCAGGACGCTGGCTCAGCTTCAGACCAATAGGACCAGTCTGCTAATATTGCTCCTGCCTAAAAGGAATGCACCATAGTCTGCTTAAAACATTAACCACCCTCCCCTTTCCCTCAGAAGAATGCACAGAGGGAAGTTTTGGGGTGTCTGATCTGCTGTTAAATAGAACAAGAAAGTTGGACGGAAATCAGATGGCCTTTAAAATTAAAGCAATGGGACTGCTTTGGATCTTCACAGGCAAACAAGAGCTTCTGTTGACTCTTTAAAGCTATATTAAACTGCACTGAGCTATATAACACAAAACAGTAAACTGTACTTGATTCATCTCACGAATGCCTTTTTTATCATTCAAACTAGCCATACTGTGGAATAAGTCTGATTTAAGTAGAAACAATTAGAGTTGTCATAAGAAATCAGATTTTCCTTGATCTTGTGAAGTCAGAGTTTGACATACTATGTAAATATATGTACTTAATAATTTTCCTAAAAACCATGCCTTGGAATCATCAGAAAACAGAAACTATTAATATGCACTACCATTCAAAATTTTGTGGTAATTTTTTTATATTTATGAAAGAAGTATCTTATGCTCACTGCATTAATTTGATCAAAATACAGTAAAACAGTAATATTGTGAAATATTATTACAATTTAAAATAA
The DNA here is from genome assembly GCF_001515625.1 of Sinocyclocheilus rhinocerous. Classification (NCBI taxonomy): domain Eukaryota; kingdom Metazoa; phylum Chordata; class Actinopteri; order Cypriniformes; family Cyprinidae; genus Sinocyclocheilus; species Sinocyclocheilus rhinocerous. The sequence continues at coordinate 1,525,275 of NW_015644631.1, read as the reverse complement.
CGGTTTTCTATTTTAACATTTTAAAATGTACTTTAGTCTTGTGATGGCAAAGCTGAATTTTCAGCATCATTACTCCAGTCTTCAGTGTCACATGATCATTCAGAAATAATTCTAATATGCTGATTTACTGTTCAAGAAATGTTTAATACGTGGTAACTGTGAAACTTTTTTGTTTAGGATTGTGTGATAAAATAGAAAGTTTGAAATAGCACTCTCTTTTTTTTTAAAATGTTAATTGCCTTTTTACTATCACTTAATCAATTTAATGCATCCTTGCTGAGTAAAAATGTTAATTTATTTCAGAAAAAAAAAATCTTACTGACCTCACACTTTTCAACAACGGTGTATGACGTCACATTTACACATCAACACCTTTTAAGTTATTCAAAAACTTGTCACATCCAGAAAACATGGCTTAATTCTTTGTCCTGTCTTGTTTCATTTCTTATACAAAATGTATTTATATAAGAGCTTTTACAAATGAAATGTAAATGTTTGACTCTCCAGGGTCGCTGCATGAAATTTACCCGTGTGAAATCCTGCCCGCCCCCTCGATACCCGCTTTACAACAACCCGTCGAGCCACATCTACAGCCTCCCCCACAGCAGATGCCCTCCTGTCCCGCAGGGCACCCTGCCGCCAACCCCGCGCTGCTCCGCCCACTCTCCAACCGCCACCCTGCCCTCTCTGCCATCCATAACCCCTCCCCCTTACACACCACCTCCAACCAGAGCTCTTCCTCCTACCTGTCTGAACATCAATGTGACTCTGCCTCCTTCTCCACCCACACCTCCGCCAGCAACAAGCTTCCTGCCGCCCTCGTCACCCAGCACCTTGCCTCCGCCCCCTCAGGCGGCTCCGCCTGGACGAGCCCCGCCCCCTTCTCGTCCACCGCCTCGCCCAGGCCCTGATGAACCACAGTGCTACCAGGACTGAGTAGATCTATCTAAGTGATTTGCACAAGAAAAACTGCTGGTTACGCCGGTACAAAAATTAAGCGCTACACTTTTCAGGCATTAGAAAGGATCAACGTGATTGTTATAAATGACAATGGTTGCAAATGGGATTTAACGTGGCAGTGACTGTATTATTGCATACTGGATTCTGATTAGGTTGACAAACATTCTAAGGCGTTAATTTTCTAAAACTGCACATCTATGAAGTAGCTCGAGGTTTGTTGACTTTCAATATCACCTTGCCTTGTTCTTTATGAATTGTTTTGAGGTTTCAAATTAACAATGTCAAAGAGAGTCAGATGAAAAAAATCAAAGAGATAATAAATTATAAGCATTTGGAGTTTTAAAATGAAAAATGTATTTGATTTGCATAGAAAATTTCCATCCATTTGGATTGCACAGTTCACATGAACAAACAAATAAACTTAATGCGATGCATATTCGTCAGTCACTCAAAAACAGGTAGGATCTTTGCAATAGTACTAATAAACTGAATGAGTTTACACAATAGCCAGGTTTATATATTTATCATCAATCTCACACATTTTAATTATTCGAATATTGCTTGTTGCACAGCTAGCTGCATTTCAACCATTCTTAAATGAATGAACTGAATTGTTTTATGCGGATTCTAAACAAATTTAATAAATGCATTCTGAATTAGGATTGTTTAAATAAAATCAAAAAGATGCAAATAATAAACTATGCCATTCTTTTAAAACAGTGTAACGCCATGCTATTTTATATACATTTTAAATAAACAGATTTTTAATTTAGGCCTTTTTTGAGGGTGGAAACTGACGTTGGACCATTAAATAATTGAAGACTAATGCGTTTTAATATTCAACAATTCAGCGGTCTGTTTACAGTTATTCTATGCTAAAAAAGTAGCCATATTTTAATATGCCTAATGGCTTCATTGTTCATAAAAAATTATTCTGTAAATTATTCACATTGTATCATTATTAGCATCTTAACGTATCTTTGCAGATGTATTACAAAGGTTTAAATGAGAAGCATCAGTATTATAGATCCTTTAGTACTTGAGAGATCAGGTTCAGCTTTGATGCTTTTTGAATATGTCAGGAAAACATCTGCAGGATAAAACATTCAAGTGACTGCAAGAATGGAACGAAACAATGACAAAACTGATCAAATAGTTCATTCAGTCTGTAGTCCTAAAACCCAGAAGAGAATTAGCACGTCCATAAATTCCCCAGGGAATTTCCAGTGGGAGTTCAGAAAAGTGGTTTTGGATTTGAGTAAAATAAAGTCTGTTAACATTTGAAGAGACTTTCACATTCTCCAAAATACAGTGCACACATATCGACTACGAGCATGTGAGTTTATGTGCTTGTTGAACATAGGATTATAACATAGGAAAGTTTCTTCAAGTTAAGTTAACCACGGACCATATTTCACTTATAAACTGGAAATAGCTACATGTACAACCCATTAGAAAGTCCAGAAGGATCTGACTGAACGTTTGCGGAACGATGCAGGCTTTTGTTTTGTACTGTATATATGGATGCTTTCTAAACAGCTATGCTAACAACAGATCAGTATTCATGAGTAAAAATTAATGAGGTGCTTTATGATTTTTAATTTAAAATGTCTTTTGGTCTGTCGTTTGCAAGTGATGCATTTAAAGGGATAGTTCGGCGTCATTTACTGACCCTCATGTCACTCCAAACCCATTTGACTCGGTTTCTTCTATAGAACACAAAATGATTCAAACACATTTGATATATTTTCCTGTATATCTGCTAAAGAAACTCATGCAGGTTTGAAATGGCATGACATTAAGTAAAGTATCACTGAATTTGTAATAATGCTACAAACTATTCATTTAAGCATACAGCAGTTCTGTTTTTGTTTTTTTGCTACATTTAACTATTCTGTCTCTTCTTTTACCTTGAACAGTGATTTTTACTTCTCATTCTGGGTTGAAAAGCTTGTGCTTGAGCTGTTACGGATGTTCAGAGCGTGTCAGGCTATTCCATTTTAACGAAGAGCATGTTTTTACACGCTTCAATTAAATGTTGGAATTTGTACTTCTGTGTCTTACTTTTGGGTCAGCATATTTTATGTGGGCTCAATAGCATTTTGGTAAGTATCACAATTATGACTCTGTCTTTGAAACCATCCACACTTATGATAAAGGAAATGTTCAGCTTGAGCCTTGAGTCACATGGCTGTTATTTGCAAATTAAATGCCATTCATAGCACCGGTGCCGAGTGGCTTAATGAACAGCGATGAGGGCATCAACTCATTAGCAGCACATTTATGCTACCATTGAAACCAGCCACTCAGATATATTAAATGCTGTTGTTTCAGCAAAGCATCGATATTTATAATTGGTCAAACTCAAGGTCTCTTTGAAGACTGTATGGTGATCTCTAAAATAAACCCTATGGACTACTTGCACTGAGCTTTGTGATGCACTTCTGTTTTCAAATAGTAAGGCTCGATAGTTAGGTATGCTGTCAATGTGCTGCATCCACCTAGTTAACTAAACGCCACTTAAAGTGTTAATTCTCCCAAAAATGAAAATTCTGTCATTAATTACTCACCCTCGTGTTGTTCGAAACCCGTAAGACCTTCGTTCATCTTCGGAACACAATTTAAGATATTTTTGATGAAATCTGAGGGCTCTCTGACCCTCCCATAGACAGCAAGGTAACTACCACGTTCAAGGTCCAGAAAAGTACCAAGATGATCGACAAAGTAGTCCGTGTGACATCAGTGGTTCAACTGTAAAGTTATGAAGCTACGAGAATACTTTTTTGCGCAAAGAAAACAAAAATAACGACTTTATTTCCACATTTTCGCCTCTACTGCGTCACTTGTGGACGCGCGTTCGCGACAGTACCATGACGCGAGCGTGTGGCGGCGCTGACCCAGATCCGGCGTGATGACGTCATTAGAAAATGTGAAATAAAGTCGTTATTTGTTTTCTTTGCGCAAAAAAGTATTCTCGTAGCTTCGTAACTTTACAGTTGAACCACCGATGTCACACGGACTACTTTGTCGATCATCTTGGTACTGTTCTGGACCTTGAACGTGGTAGTTACCTTGCTGTCTATGGGAGGGTCAGAGAGCCCTCAGATTCCATCAAAAATATCTTAAATTGTGTTCCGAAGATGAACGAAGGTCTTACGGGTTTCGAACAACACGAGGGTTAGAGTAATTAATGACAAAATTTTCATTTTTGGGTGAACTAACCCTTTAAGACGAGTGTCTGCAAGAAGACTTAAAATACATGTTCCTCGACTGAAAAACACTGTTAAGAGAAGATGAAACCACTGGCTTGCTGTAGGTTTGTAGGAAAACCAATAGTAGTTTGCAAGTAGTCCATTGACTTTAGTTATACATGTTCCTGGGTAACAGAGTTCAAACAACTTTCTTCTTCGGTTGACGTCATATGCTCTGGAGACTTTTGATTAAAGGTAATCTGTAGCCAAATGTAGATATGTTAAGTAATTTAATACTTGTTTTGACAGGCATTGCGCGCCACTATTTACAAACCGCATCTCACTCGATTTACTGAAAATTATGCTCACATTCACTTGCTTATAAGATAAATAGTCTTTGATGAAACATTCCAGTAACGTGGCCATGGGCTGCATCAATACAATCAGAGGCTCTGGGGCTTTAACTCTCAGGGGGCCATGTGCTGCACGCACACTCGCACAGAACATAAAGCATCATTAAATTAACCTGAACCTTTATACATGTTCCAGGTCAACAGGGCTCAAACCATTTTTTTCTTCGGCTGACATCATTTAAAGATAATGAACAGTGAAATAGCTATTCAGTTATTGTTCTAGACAGCTTCTGCAATTTCCTGCTAGTTAATGTCATAAAGGTTATCCCTATAATTGCAAATAATGATAGAAATGAAAAAGCAGCGTTACACTTTGGGTTTGGTAAGATTTGGTACGACGTTTACGTTTTTAAATTCTTATTCTTATGCTCAAAGCTACATTTACAGTTAGGTCCATATATATTTGGACACGGACACAATTTTCATAATTTTGGCTCTGTATGCCACCAGAATAGAATTAAAATAAAACAAACAAGATAAAATTGAAGTACAGATTTTAAGCTTTAATTTAAGGGGTTGAACAAAAATACAACATAACATGCTTAGGAATTACAACCGTTTTTATACACAGTCCCCCCATTTTCAGGGGCTCAAATGTAATTGGACAAATACAGTAAATGTAATCATAAATAAAATGTTTATTTTTTTATATTTTATTGGAAATCCTTTTCAGGCAATGACTGCCTTAAGTGTGGAAATCATGGACCTCTCCAGAGACTGGGTTTCCTCTTTTGTGCTGCTTTGCCAGGCCTTTGCAGCAGCTGACTTCAGTTATTGTTTGTTTGTGGGTCTTTCTGCCTTTAGTTTTGCCTTCAGGAAATGAAATGCATGCTCAATCAGGTTGAAATCAGGAGACCGACTTGGCCATTTTAGAATATTCCACTTTTTACCTTCAAAAACTCCTGGGTTGCTTTTGCTGTATGTTTTGGGTCATCGTCCATTTGTACTATGAAGCGCTGTCCAATCAGCTTTGCTGCATTTGGCTGAATCTGGGCAGACAGTATTTCCCTGTACACTTCAGAATTCTTCCGGCTGCTTCTGTCTTCTGTCACATCCTGAAAAAAAAATCCTGAGGTGTCCTCACACTCAACTGTCACACGCTGTTTTCCTGAAGGATTTTACAGACTGATTAACACTTGCGGAATGGATCCTCATTTCTCTGTCACATCCTGAAAAAAAAATCCTGAGGTGTCCTCACACTCAACTGTGTCACACGCTGTTTTCCTGAAGGATTTTACAGACTGATTAACACTTGCGGAATGGATCCTCATTTTCACTTTTCAAGAAAAAGCAGAGTTGCAAATTACTGGTGTCTTGGGGCAAAAATGGCATCACATGCAGGGTGCGAACTACGGGGGAGCTAGGGGGAGCTCGGCTCCCCTTAATAAGACATGGGCTCCCCTGAAAAAGGGATTTGTGAAATTTTGGGGGGTCTCAAAGAATATTGACAATGTGTTATTTTGACTGCAATTTCAGTTTTGTGTAATGTGATCATCGTGGATTATTATGTGTAAAATTGCATGACGGCGATTTAAACCTAATTCACTTCAATAAAGATAACTATACATGCTATTCTTGTCATGAGCATCGATTATAAAAAAACAAGTGGGCTCCCCCAAAGTCCACGTTATAGTTCGAACACTGATCACATGGGTTCTTGCCTTATTCTCTTAATATCCACCTTTTTCCTGAGGAACTGAGCGACGCCATGATGGATTTCAACTTCTGTTTGGATGCTGTCGTGTCCCATGTTAATATAACCTATCGACTGAATTATTTAAACTGAAACTTTTTAAATATAACTAAATTTAAACTATGTTAAGCTATGTTAAGCTATGCTGTTGTTGGCTGACACAGAAACAGCAGTAAACTTTCCTGTACTTGTTTTGAGCACCAGCAAATATGTCAGTGTCCGGAACAGTACTTGTTCTACTGGTGCATTCAAACCCTCCTGAAAAGCTCGTTTTATGAGTTAAGTTGACAAGTCGTAATTACGACGTCAGGTGGGTTTAAGCAAAGACTATAGAAACACAAAGACTGTTCACTCCTATACTTATGAATGGGAGAAAGTGCAACGCGCAATATGGTGGAATAGTCCCGCCTTCTAAATGAAAGAGCCAAACGCTGATTGAAGTCACTGCGAAAAGAAGGCCATTGCGACACTGTAAGGTGGTGAAACTACAGTACCATTTTCATAGGTTTAACGTTATGTTATCAGCTCAGAGAATACGTTAATTTGACTAGAAACACCAGAAACCAGAAATTTAAAAACATCATTCCGGTAACCTTTCTGGCTCAAAAGGTTAATTAAAAGGTTAGTTAAGCAATGTCACATGAGCAAGAATGCTGTTTAATTTTAAAGGGGACCTATTACGCAAAATTCACTTTTGTGTTGTTTTTGAGTGCAATTATGTCAACTGTGTGTACACAAACCACCCTATTGTGATAAAAATCCATCCAATCTGTATGTTATTTTCCCCATAAACCAGTGCTCTATTTTGCCAATGAAAATAGCAACGACATAAGTATAAGAGCAGAGGCAACACATTAAATGCAGAAATCAATTCTGTTTTTAAATATTTTAAATATATTCATTCTTTCCAGCATTGAGGCATTTAAAAAAAGAGCAGTGCGCTGCATTTTTTATGTTGCTAGGCAACCACCAAATCAGCTGTCCTGTCAGTCTAATCAAAGGATTATAGCGCGAGCATTCTAAAATCTTTGGTTTTTGCTGTTAAGTAAACTGTCATATTAGCAGAAACCTTAAAAAATACAGTTCCGGGTAACCCGCGACAGACACCAGAAGTTCCCTCTCATAGGTTCACTTCTATGCTGCGATGACGTCATCGCTTTGGGAACACCTTCAGTGTGACCAATGTCTGAAGCCCTTATACCATCACGCCAATTCATTGGCCAAATAGCGCTTAGCACCGCCCCCGATGTGCACATAGGTGAGCTATATCAACGTGCTGTGCGCTATTTCATCAGATTTCATTTCCTTCAGGAAGCGAATCATGTGTCGCCCGTAGGAAGGCGTTTTTCGTCGTGTTCTTAGCTATTTTCCTTCAAAAGAGCAGTTTACTCCTCTTCAGCGGACACGATGAGCTACAGGAGATGCATCGAGCCGTGTGACAGGTTTGTCGCAGGAGGAGACACTCATGACAGGTGCGTGCAATGTTTGGGCCTACAACACGCTCAAGCGGCGCTTAGCGGCCTTTCTGATTGTCGACGCTGTGATAGCCTGCGGCTAAAAATATTGCGCTCGAGGCTCGCGGCCTTCTCAAATAAAGTAGGCCTCGCGTCTAACCCCCGCTATCCCGTTTCTGCGGTTGCCGAGGCGCCGCACGAGACAGTCGCTTGTGGTGACGCATGTGAGCCAAGGCTCATAGAGGGTGAGTCAACGGAGTTTTCTCATTTTCTCTCGCTCTCTCCAGGCCATGTGCAAGCGCTTGAAGAGTGCTACGGGGATCCCGTTGTCTTTGTCAACGATGATTTGCGGCCTACCCCGGAAGCTCATGATGCGATGTCTTTCGGTTGTATTCCGTATGACGAAGACGTGCTGTCCACAGCGGCTTCTGATTCTGAGAATTTATTGGGTGAAGTGTGTAGTTCTCTCCCTCCGAGCGGACAGGAGAAACGCACCTCCCCGTCTTACAGCGAACTGTTAGACGTTGTAACGCGCGCTGTGGATAAGCTGGGGTTAGAGTGGGATAGCGAGCCGGCAAAAAAT
>NW_015644631.1:1512564-1516766 GCF_001515625.1 Sinocyclocheilus rhinocerous | reverse complement strand
AATGTCTGAAGCCCTTATACCATCACGCCAATTCATTGGCCAAATAGCGCTTAGCACCGCCCCCAAAGCGCACGTAGGTGAGCTATATAGCGTGCTGCGCGCTATTTTCATCAGATTTCATTTCCTTCAGGAAGCGAATCATGTGTCGCCCGTAGGAAGGCGTTTTTCGTCGTGTTCTTAGCTATTTTCCTTCAAAAGAGCAGTTTACTCCTCTTCAGCGGACACGATGAGCTACAGGAGATGCATCGAGCCGTGTGACAGGTTCATCGCAGGAGGAGACACTCATGACAGGTGCGTGCAATGTTTGGGCCTACAACACGCTCAAGCGGCGCTTAGCGGCCTTTCTGATTGTCGACACTGTGATAGCCTGCGGCTAAAAGTATTGCGCTCGAGGTTCGCGGCCTTCTCAAATAAAGTAGGCCTCGCGTCTAACCCCCCCAATCCCGTTTCTGCGGTTGCCGAGGCGCCGCACGAGACAGTCGCTTGTGGTGACGCATGTGAGCCAAGGCTCATAGAGGGTGAGTCAACGGAGTTTTCTCATTTTCTCTCGCTCTCTCCAGGCCATGTGCAAGCGCTTGAAGAGTGCTACGGGGATCCCGTTGTCTTTGTCAACGATGATTTGCGGCCTACCCCGGAAGCTTGTGATGCGATGTCTTCGTATGTACTGTTGTATGCCGTATGACGAAGACGTGCTGTCCACAGCGGCCTCCGATTCGGAGGATGTTTCTGCGGTTGCCGAGGCGCCGCACGAGACAGTCGCTTGTGGTGACGCATGTGAGCCAAGGCTCATAGAGGGTGAGTCAACGGAGTTTTCTCATTTTCTCTCGCTCTCTCCAGGCCATGTGCAAGCGCTTGAAGAGTGCTACGGGGATCCCGTTGTCTTTGTCAATGATGATTTGCGGCCTACCCCGGAAGATCATGATGCGATGTCTTTCGGTTGTATTCCGTATGACAAAGACGTGCTGTCCACAGCGGCTTCTGATTCTGAGAATTTATTGAGCCGGCAAAAAATCAGGCCCAGTCGAAACTGGATGACCGATTTTTGTCTAGCCGCACTCCGTCTCAGCCCCGTAGGTCTCTCCCTTTCTTCCAAGACCTCCACCATGAGGTTTCGAGGTCTTGGAAACAACCTTTTTCAGCGCGTATTACTAATCCCGCTGCCGCTGATTTCGCCACGGTTTCTAAAATGGCGGAACACGGCTATGCGGCGATGCCGGCCGTAGAAGAGAATCTCGCGGCACATCTCGCGCCAAACTCGGCTCCGTCTTGGAAGTCACGTCCCCTGTTGCTGTCCAATCAGTGTAGGATTACGTCAGCTTTAGTCGGGAAATCTTACATGGCCGCTGGACAGGCCGCGGCTACACTCCATTCTATGGGTGTACTCCAGGCTTATCAAGCAGATGTGCTTAAGGAGCTGGATGAGGGAGAGAGCCTGACCCCAGAGGCTAATGACTTGGCGCTTAGGGCTACCAAGCACATGGCTCGGGCAGTGGGCAGGTCCATGGCAGGTTTGGTGTCAGTTGAGCGCCACCTTTGGCTCACTCTCACTGACATTAAGGAAAAGGACAGAACCTTTCTTTTGGATGCCCCCATTTCTAATGACGGTCTGTTCGGGGATTCGGTCACTACTGTCGTGGAAACGTTTCGAGCAGCGAAACAGCAGTCCGCAGCGTTTCATCAGCTCATCCCGCACAGGGCTAGCGAAGTAGAGAGTCAACCACCTGCGGCTCGTTCACGCTCGTCCTCTTTACAGCGCCCTCGTGAGGTCCAGCGGCATGAGCCATCGCCTACGTGTACCCCCTCATAAGGACTGGTCCTAGGTCTCGCCCACCTGCTCACCCACGGCAACGCAAGCGGATAGACCTGAGTTCGACGGCCAAGGCCTCTCGTTCTCAGGCTCCTAATAGCAGTTCCTGATTCCTTTGCTCGTCTTCGGAGGCCAGGCCCTCCTTTAGAGAGTGTGGATGAACCGCACAAGCGAACCGCACCTCCCGGCTCAGATCTTAACGGTACCGCCGCATACTGCGCCTCGGGCAGTTTTAGGTCGAGTCCTTACGACGAGCACCCCCTCAGATACTCTGCGCGTTCCAGCCTTCAGAGTTCGAGAGAAAGCCCAAGGGTCATGCGAGCATGGCCCGTTTATGACGGCCTTCAAAGCTCCCACTCTTGGGGTGGTGGGCCGGTCCGACAGGACATTTGGACGTCTTCCTGTTATAGAATTTCCAGCCACTCAGGTGCTTCAGACCCTATACAGGAAAACTGGTGAAATTGGGGAATTGGTGAAAACAGTTGAATATTTCAAAGGTAGAACGACTAAAGCCCCTAGCAGACTATTGGGCCGCGTGGAGACGCCTGCCGACGTCTCACAATGGGTACTACGCACTGTTCAACACTGTTACACCATCCAATTTCGGAAAGGGCCACCTCCTTTCAGCGGGGTTCTTCCTACGACGGTACGTCCTGGGGAGGCCTCGATTTTAAGTCAGGAGATCGTGTCACTCCTAGAGAAAGGGGCTATAGAGGAGATACTCCCCACTCAGATGGAGCCAGGCTTCTACAGCCGGTATTTTGTTGTGCCCAAGAAAGATGGTGGTTTACGTCCGATTTTGGACTTACGTCGTCTAAATCTTGTGCTCAGAGTGAGCAAGTTCAACATTTAAGTCAGGAGATCTTGTCACTCCTAGAGAAAGGGGCTATAGAGGAGATACCCCCCACTCAGATGGAGTCAGGCTTCTACAGCCGGTATTTTCTTGTGCCCAAAAAAGATGGTGGTTCATGTCCGATTTTGGACTTGCGTCGTCTAAATCTTGTGCTCAGAGTGAGAAAGTTCAAGATGCTAACAGTAAAGTCCATTCTGTCTCAGATCCAATCCGAAGGTTGGTTTGTAACCATCGATCTAAAGGATGCATACTTTCACATCCAGATCGTCAAGAGTCACAGGAAGTTCCTCAGGTTTGCTTTCGAGAGCAAGGCTTACCAATATTGTGTTCTTCCGTTCGGACTAGCTTTGGCTCCTCGAAAGTTTACAAAATGTCCTCCTGTCGATCAGAGCAGTCCATAGCTGTGTCTCATTTAGAAGGCTGCGCCCTCCGGAGGTCGCATTCGAAGGCTGCATACGTCATCGAGGCGGTCTCATTTCAGAAAAGCAAGTAGGACACTTCGAATGCGACCTTCTTTCACGGGAATTCGGAGGATGCATGAGGTGTATCCTTCGCTGCTACAGATAACCCACAATTCTTTGCGTCGCCGTAAACAACCGTTGTTAATTTGAAAAATGCCGGCGCCGGCAGATGTACACACAAGCGCAGATGTGGTGTTTACAACTTAACTTAAATCGCCTCGGTAAAAACGGATAAACGTTGTTTTTAATATCCTCCTCCTTTTTTCTCTCTAACAGATGTCTGTTACGCTGCAGCTCCTCAAACACTGAACAAAATAAAACAAGTAAAAGCATTTTTTTTTCAAATTACTTTCCAAATTTAGAAATAATTTTAGTTAATTTAAGTAGTGTGAGAGCCCAACGATGCTCTAAATGTGATGGCATAGCAACGTGATACTTCCCGTTTCCTTTTCCGCCTGTCCTACGAAAGGCCGTCTCGTTTAATTCTAGGTTGAGGACACTTCGTATATGCATCCTACAGAGGATGCGACCTCCAGAGGATTCGACCTCCGGAGGGCGCAGCCTTCTAAATGAGACACAGCTCATGTCCCAGGTTGCCTGAACTCAGGAGCGGTCTTGCTCTCGAGACAGAGTCTGGAGGATGGGGAGTGGAGATTGCACCCCCAGGTGGTGGATCTCATATGGCAGAGGTTCGGCCGAGCGGAAGTGGACTTGTTTGCTTCGAGCATGACTATGCACTGCCCGCTCTGGTTTTCCCTGTCTCCCCCGTCGCCTTTAGATCTGGATGCTCTGGCCCACAAATGGCCCAGGACCAATCTTCATGCTTTTCCCCCAATGCGGTTGCTCCCAGTAGTTCTGTTCAGAGTACGATCAGACAGAGTGGAGCACTTGCTGCTGGTGGCCCCGTGGTGGCCCACTCAGTCGTGGTTCTCGGATATGGTCAGTCTGCTAGCCCGCCCTCCATGGGAGGTTCCCCTCAGACACGATCTGTTGACACAAGCTCGGGGCATGATTTGGCATCCTCGACCGGAATTATGGAGGTTATGGGTGTGGCCCCTGAGCGGAGTACGCTAATGTGTTC
>NW_015644631.1:1508115-1511597 GCF_001515625.1 Sinocyclocheilus rhinocerous | reverse complement strand
GCCTATGAGGCGGGTGGCTTGACTTCGCATTTAGGGGTGCGTGCTCATTCTACAAGAGCAGTGGCTTCTTCTCAGGCCTTCTTCAAAGGGTCCTCGATGGAAGATGTTTGTGCTGCGGCAGGATGGTCCTCTCCTAGCACCTTCATCAAGTTCTACAGTCTGGACGTGAGGTCGGCTCCTGGCTCCCGGGTCTTATCCGCTTGAGCAGACGCTTTCCTTGGTCTTCCAGCTATCTAAAGGTATGTCAGGCGTTATGGTATAGCGTTCCCAAAGCGATGACGTCATCGCAGCATCTCGTTCCCTATTCAGGGAACCAAGGTTACATACGTAACAGAGATGTTTCTCCTCCATCATTGCAGTCTCCGGACTTTCTAAGCAACGGTAAACTTTCGTCACCACAACGGAAGGCCCGCCTCTCCGTTCATTCGATTGGACAATGGAAAAAACCGTGAATGACATTGGGCACTTTTCCGCTCAAAGTTGCTTTTTTTCAACTTCAAGCGCTCAGAGACCGCTCCTCCAAAACCGCGAGGCGCCCGGGGTGCATAAACAGCGTGCAAAACGCTCACTGCCAACAGAAAACGATTTTAAAAAGGCGCCTCTCACTGCAAAAAACGAGTTCTGTCTGATCGGGGCCTAAAGGGATTCTCAAAAAGCTGTTTCCAGCTTCCCCACTGATTTACACTGATGATGTTTGCATTCAAGAACATCTTAGCAACACCTTAGCAACCACAAAATAACAATTCCGAACATCTGAACCACCGCATAGCAATATGCTAAAACATGCAACAAGCTAAAAGTATTCATAAAACTTGAACATAGCAAACATTCTAAAAACACCGAAATCACACAGCAACACAAACACTTGAAACATCTTTACATAAACATGCTAAAACCAGAATACCTCAGTAACATACTAAAAATCAATCAGAACACCTTAGTAATTGCATAGCAACATGCTAAACACTCAGAACAACCATAGCAAACAGAAAACAACACAAAGCTGCTCCTAAATACTCGGCAAACAAACAGCAATATAGTAAAAACACTCCTTAGCAAACACACAGAAACAAGCTATAACTTATTCGTAACACTTAAATATTGCAAACATGCTAAAACCACTCAGAACACCTTAGCAAACCTGATCTTAACAATTTAGCAAACTATTAACAATATGAATTATTCATTAATTATTCACTGTAACTATGAATAACACTCATATAGCAAACAGTCTAAAAAACACATAGAACACCTTAGAAAAAGCATAGAAACACACTAAAATCATCTTGACACCTCAGAAACTTGCATCAAAGCTTAATAATACTCATGACACTTTAACATAGCAAACAGGCTAAAACACTCAAAATATAGCAAGAAACCGCATAGCAAGACACTAAAAACCAACCACCCACCCTAACATAGCAGCATCCTAAAAACACTCAGAACACCTTAACACCAAGTGTTATTGTTTATTAAAACTATAATTTTTTTTAACTAAAACGTGACAAAATAGATGAAAATTTTAATTAAAAAAGTTTAACTACAACTACTAATAATTAAATATAAACAGAAAAATTAAAGACAATATTAATAAAAACGACAATTTTATAAAACTTAACCTAAAAATAAAATGAAACCTAACAATATAAAAGTAATAGCCAATTCAAAATATAAATAAATATTACAATAGTGTTAACAGCAACAACAAAAATCTAATGAAAATGTTAAACACTACGTTTTAATTTTAGCTTGTGAAAAGATTTTTTATTGTACTATTATTATTGATGATCAGCTTTTGTTTATCGCAGGATCACAGCTATAAATTGCAACAACCATTTTTTCATTTTGCCGTTAAGACCATGACAGATAGAGCTACTAAAAGCGAGAGACAAAGCACTGGTTGTGAAACACGAATAAGCAGGGTGGAAAATTCCATTCTGTGCTTGTGTGCAGATATTCACAAGGACAACTGGCCACAAAACAAACTGGGAAGCGATTAAAAATGTTATGTGTCACATAAGAGATGAAAAAGAAAGACTTTGCTTCTTGAACTGTGAGTGTATATAAAATCAAATATCTACAGACAACCTGAAGTCAAAGTAGGCCAAAGTTTTTCATTACAAATCAATAGTGGGTATTCACAGAGGACTCAAATCAAGCTTGTAAGATGCAGTTTGATGAATCTCAATGCACTTTTGATTATTGTTTTTTATTCTCGTCTTGCCTGCCCTGCACAGTCTGGTACCTCGGTATCTGCAGAGGCATATGGACACATGGACAAAAAGATATTGGAGACACATGGATTTACATAAATCAGAGAATACGCTGCTGTTCTGCCTTGTAGCATCAAAAGCAACTTCATGTGTTTTGATGTTTCTGTTTTCAAGAACTGAATAAAGTGATGAATTTAAGGTGGCGGTGAATATATGAAAGCAAACTGTAGGAGGGTCATGCTGCCATTCTGTTGCAGAATCCCCTTCACGCAACTTCAAAAGATGTGCACAACATAAGTTTTTAAACAGCAGTGGAATCTGCCGGCAATCTTTGAAGCACATTGTTGTTCAATACTTTAGCACTGCTTCATGGCTCAGTGTTGTTTCAGGCCAATACTCCATATGTCCTGAGATTCATCAATGACAGATCAAAAGTGAATTCATCACAGCTTTCGTGTCAAGTACAGATAATAAAAAGAGATGCTGGTCCTTAAAGGGTTAGTTCACCCAAAAATTTAAATTCTGTCATTACTCACCCTCATGTCGTTCCAAACCTGCAAGAGCTTCGTTCATCTTCGGAATACAAATTAAGATATTTTTGATGGAATCGGAGAGCTCTCTGACCCTCCATAAACAGCAAGGATATTACCACGATCAACGCACAGAAACGTAGCAAGGACATCAGTAAAATAGTCCTTGTGACATCAGGGGTTCAACCATAATATTACGAAGCTACGAGAACACTTTTTGTGCGCAAAGAAAACTAAAATAACAATTTATTCAGCAGTTCTTACCCCCGAGTTACCGTCTTCCGCTATTTTGGAGAGTACCCCAGAACGTAATCAATGTAATGAGCGTCGTTTACGTTCAGCATGTGCGTGCTTTCGCTGAACGTAATCAGCGTTGTTTACATTCAGTAGACAGCGCACGCATGCTTAACAAATATGAATAAATGAATATGAATGAATTATGCTATTATTGTTTTCTTTGCACATAAAACGTATTCTCGTAGCTTTGTAAAATTACGGTCAAAACAACGGTCACTTATTAGAAGTACAAAACGAGGATTTGTAAAGAAGAATGTCAGAGGATTTCGATATAAGCCAAGAGGAGACTAGTTTTCCTTTGCTAAAGTAAGTAGATTTCTACTTTTTCCTATTTTCCTTTGATCCTGTAAACAAACGTTGGTCACCGGCGCATGCGCAACGCTGAACTCATACGTCATCAGCCCAGAACTGCTTCTGTGTACAACTGTTGGCACAAGCTACA